>NC_133793.1:18053422-18075182 GCF_003597395.2 Chelonoidis abingdonii | reverse complement strand
TTATTCATTGTCATTCATAGTGGCAATTCTTAGCCTATCTCACCTGCAGGGACTGATCCAGTAGGAGTGCTCTGAAGTAGCCCAACTCCACACAGGGGACCACAGGGGACCTTTAGCTCAATTGTTAGGGTGCTCACCTGGGATGTGAGATGCCCTTGTTCAGATTCCCTCTCCGGGTCTCTAAAGTCCCAGGTGAGTGTCCTAACAAGTGGGCTAAAAGCTATAAAGCATTGCTTCTTCTCCCCTGGGCATATCTTGCAAAAATGACATCGGTACCTAACTCCAGGAATGGATTCACAGTTGAAAATACCAAACAAAGCTAAGTGCCTACCTCCAGCCCAGATTTAGGAGCTGAACTCTCTGAGAGGGGCAGGCTTAAGACACATCTCTCTCATCACCATCTGGCTTTGGCTTATTTAAACATCTCCCTGCCTAGCATAATGGCTTTTGTAGATCCCATTCTTAGGTGCCCGTCTCTTCCCATTCATTGTATAGGGAGCCTGGGTGCCTAATCAAGACTTGTGGACTCCATTGGCTTTCTTGGTGTCTTAAAATTAGGTGTTGCCACACATTGCAATGCCTTAGTCTGTTTCTGGATCTGGGCCTTGGCCACCCAGTGAAAATCAGAAACTGGAGGTTAGGAACATAAGATCCCTCATCCCCCATGTGTGTTGTTACCCCTGGGTTACAAGTTATGAGTCGAGTTGGCAGAATTGATTTCTTAAAAAAAAGTAATTTTTGAGCAATATTATTGATGTTTATTTTTAAGTTTCCCCCCAATTTTTATTGATTTAGGATTTCATAGTTTTGCAAAATCAGGGGTTTTAAGCTCCCCCGCATTACCACAATGTTTATCTTTTTAAATTTTCACAGTTCAAGGAAATTATGGTGGAGGGGATCATACAATAATTATTTAATGACAGTAGATGCTGACTTTCAAAAAGTTAAAGCTTTATAAAACGTTATAATACACATGGTCAACATCACGTGAAAATATACAAAGTAAATATCCTTAAATCAAATTGTAATAAGTTCTCAGGTAGCATTTTTCTTACTTTGTCTATCTGTCAGTTTTGATTATCGATGGCAATATTTTTTCATCAGTTTGTGGGTGTTTGGTGACATCGATATATATTAACATTCACCATTAAAAATTGAATCCCTCCTAACCTAGTTATGAGGGAAATTCTCCTTCCTCCCTCCACTGTTTTGTGTGGATTTCGGCATGCTCAGAACCCACCTACCAGACCAAGTTCCACAGAAGAAAGAAGTGCAGCAATGTGCTTGCGTTGTGGCAGAGTCGACTAGATGACCATGGGCCTCTGACTTAAGTCTATGAGCTAAAAGAAAGGAGAAGTTAAAATTGAAAAATAAAGGAACAGAGAAAAGCAATAAAGGAAAGGAGAGGTGAAAAGGAAAGAGAGAAATGAAGAAAGGAATAAAAAGGAAAGAGAAAAATGTTAGGAAAAAAAAAAAGGAAGGAAGAAAAACAAAAAGAGAAAAAGAAAAGAAAGAAGAGTTGAGAAGGAAAAAGAGAAAGGGAAAAATGAAATATAAAGAAAAATTATTCAAAAGGAGATAAAAAGATATTTTGAAAAAAGGAAGAGATGTGGGAAAAGAAAACAAGAAAAGTAAATAAATAAACCAAGAAAGGAGGAGCAGACAACGCTACTCACATTAGTCTAGTCTGTGATGGTAGGAAGATACCATTAAGGGCCAAGCCAGCTACACACAGATTGAGCCCTGTGCCTCAGTCATCACCAACTACTGCTAAAACAAATTCTTGTAGGGTAATTTTATTCTAGTCTCTCCTTTGATTAATTACTAAAGTCGTTTATCTGAACTTCTTCAAAGCTGAAAGCAAGCCCCTAGTAATCATTCTGAATTTTTCCCTTCATGTCAAGCCGTGGAGAAGCCCTCAAACAGCCACCTGCAACATCAGATGTCTTTGACTCAGCGAGGTATTGTCATCAAATCTGAAGCGAATGCTACTTTCTATGTTGACTCTAGTTCGTCTGTCTCACAAGTCTACTGCCATTCTCTGTGAAGTAGGGTCTGCCTCAACTGGGTGAGGCTGATTAGTTTTAATGATCACAGGTACCCCAGGGATCCACTCACTGAGAGAATCCCAGAGCCAACATTTTGAGATGTACATGGAAGATAAAAAATCATGACAGCTTTTCCAAGAATTTACTAGTTACCATCTGTGAACCCAACACGTACCTTTGCAGAATGTGTTAGCCTTTGCCCATATTTCATAGACTCACTTGTATGCAGAACCTTAATGTGCAATTTAAGTTCATTTTATGTGTCTCCTACCTTATAATTACGAGTGTTTCCTTACACTTCTTTGGTACGAAGCATAGTGCCAGTGGGTTATGCACTGGTCTGGGAAACAGGAGAGCTCACTTTCTAATTATATGTATTCATTTGCCAGGGCAGGTCCTTTAGCACTAAGACCCAGATCCAGAAAAAGATTGAGGTGCCTAACAATGCTGTGATAATTGGGCCCATCATTTTTGACCTACTGGGAATTAACTGTGGAAAGTTCACAATAAATGTTTATAAACAGATTAAGTTCCAACCATTGCTAATCTCTCTCTGGGTTATAGTTTTGCTTAGAATTGTGATATTTGTTGCTTTGCCTAGTCATTGGTTAAGATAGATTTAAAAAGCCATTGCTATATAAGTTTGATTAAGTTAGAGGATAGATAAGTTTTTTTGCTGCTTGAATTCATCTTCCGCTGTCCCGCTCTCTCCCTGAACTTCCCGTGTCTATTTTTTTCCCCTGCTCCAATCTCCCCCTCTGTGTGCTTCTCTGTGTCTCTCCCTGTTACAACTCCTTGCTGCCCCCCCACGTCTGCATCACCCTCCAAATTCCCAAACCCCTCGCTGCTCCTCCCCTACTGAAGATCACTGTCACACTGCTCCATTGTCCTTACCAGCACACTCTTGCTATCACAGCCTTCACAAATTAAGTCACTAATTTTTCTACATTGCATAATTTCACTTATCACCCATATTGTATTATTGCACTGTGATTCACATTTTACTTGCAATTTATAAAACCATCCCCATTTGTTGCCTCCACTTTTCTGATATACTTTGTATTTACATTAATACCATTGTGTTACATTGTGTATAGAGGCCACTAACCACTTAATACATTCTGTCTAAGATCGTTAACCATTTTATATAGAAGCTAGCATTTTATTTTGGCATTTTCTTTTTGGTACATTTTGCATTCCACACTGTGTATCTAGAGTTGCTCCTATATAAAGTTGAGTTGGCTTATTAACTGTACTCTATCCATTGTGCTGACCCTACTTACTGTACCCCACTGTTAGAACCCCTACACTGTCAAAATAAGAAGAGCCCCCCATCATTGTCTATTGTAAACACCCTATACACCCCATTCTGATCATATTTCATTGTTAAATTCCCACCACTTCCTTTTTCCTTTAATAAAGAAATTAATTGACACCCCACCTGTGTGGTAATTGTTTCCCCAAGATCCTATATACCTGCTGGCAGGTACAGGCAACAGCTAAGTGGGGGCTTTGGAGGATCTCAGTGCTGCCTAAATTTTGAACGTAGCTGTCTAAAATAGTATTGTTGTGTTAATTAAGATGGAATATGTGGGCCCAAAAAATCAAGGTGTTTACCATAACCCTGTCACTGTCCAACATCAAACAATCTTAAACAAAGTTCAGGGTTTGACACACACAGGCCTCAGCCTGCTTAAAACCCATGCAAACACACCATTAAAATCCTATTAAGTTTTTATTAAAGATAAAGAAAAGAAGAAAACACAGTTAAAGCATTTGAAAGGTAAGGTATTAAATAAAGGTTTTTCATGTTAACAACATCCCTAGATCCCTGTCCCTTTAGCTGAAGAGAATTTAGAAGGGGGAAAAAAAAATAAAAAACCACCCTCATCATTGTCCAGTCTCTTTGATGGCATCAAAGATTGATAATAACTGTCCTGTTTGGAGGGAAGTGAAGAAATTAGTTGAGAGATGGGCTGGAGCTATTATTGTAAAGTCCCTCCAATACCATCTCATTAGAGGCAGTGGTTGGGCACTTGACCTGTTTATAACGTTTATTAAGTGAACTTTCCATAGTTTAATTCCCAAGCAGGCAAAAAGGATGGGCCCAATTTGTCACAGCAAGTAGTTAGGGCACCTAAATGCTTTTCTGGATCTGGGTCTTAATGCTAAAGGTCCTGCCCTGAGCAAATGGAATATGATATAATTAGATGTGAGCATCTCTTGTTTCCCAGACCAGTGCATAACTCACTGGACTATGCTGCGCACCAAAGAAGTGTAAGGAATACAGTAATTTTATAGTAGGAGGCACATGAAATGAATTAAATTGCACCTTAAAGGTCTCGCTGCCATCACAAGTGATCTATGACATATGGGCAAAGGCTAAAACATTCTGAAAGTACCATGTAGTTGGGGTCACAGATAGTAACCTAATTAAAATTTCCTGGAAAGTGTCATGATTTTTATCTTTCCATGTACATCTCAAAGTGGCTCTGGGATTCTCCAGTGAGTGGATCCCCTAGGGTACCTGTGATCATTAAAACTAAACCAGCCTCATCCAGTTTGAGGCACACACCTACTTCACAGATCTTTTACCTGTAAAGAGTTAACAAAGGGAACCAAACACCTGACCAGAGGACCAATCAGGAAACGGATTTTTCAAAGTGAGGGAGGGAACTTCTGGGGTCTTCTTTTTTTGGCTTTGCTCTTCTGTTTGTTTTCTCTCGGCTATGAGAGAAGAGGCTTTTTTTTCTTTTCTATCTCCAAGCTTCTTTCTACCCTTCTGTTACCAAGTTGTGAGTACAAAAGGAAAAGCAATAGGTTTATATTGTATTTTGTATTTACATGTGTGTACCTTGCTGGAATGTTTCAAATTGGATATCTTTTTGAATCAGACTGTTTATTCATATTTTCTTATAAGCAATAGCCCTGTATATGTCATCTTGATGCAGAGTTTATATTTATGTGTTTTTCTTTCTTTTTTATTAAAAAGCTTTCTTTTTAAAACCTGCTTGAGGTTTTTTTCTCAGTTAAGGCTAAGGAACGAAGGGAGGGGGAAAATCTCTTTGTGTTAGCTTGACTAGGTTTGAATGCATAGCCTCAGGGAGGAAGGAGGGGGGAAGGTAAATTGCCCTCTCTGTTTTGCATTCAAGGAGTTTAAGTACAGTATCGCCCAGGATAACCCAGGGAGGGGGAGCTGGGGATGAGATAAAGAGGAGACAAGGGGAGGAGGTTGTTTTTCCCTTTGTGGGTGAGACTCAGAGCTCTGAGTCTTGGGGTCTCTCCAGAGAAGGTTTGGGGAGACCAGAAGGGGGCCAAAACCCTGGAAATTTTGGATGGTGGCAGCGAGATCAGGTCCAAGCTGGTAATTAAGCTTGGGGGAGTTTCATGCTAAGCACCCAGATTTTGGCAGGTGCTGTTTCAGGCTTCTCATGGCTTGAACATGAAGGGAAAAATCAGAATGATTACTACTTTTTTCAGTCTTGAAGAGTTCAGAATAAAACTACTTTAGTATTTAATCCCAAAGAAGCAGGGACTATAATTTAACAAAATGACGCCTACAAGAATTTGTTTTACAGTAGTTGGTGATGACTTGGAGCACAGGGCTCAATCTGCGTGTAGCCGCTTGGCCTTATGGTGTCTTCCTAACATCACAGACCTTACACTAATGTGAATAGCTGTTGTTTCCCCCCTTTCTGTTTATTTCCTTTTCTCGTTTTCTTTTCCTTCTTCTCTTTCCTTTTTAAATATTTTTATCTCCATTTTGATAACTTTTTTCTTATACTTTTCATTTTCCCTTCTCTCTTTTCTTTTCTTTCATCATCTTTTTTTCTTCTTTTTTGTTTTTTTCTTTTCCTTTTTTTTTTTGGTTCCTACATTTTTCTCTTTCCTTTTTATTCTCTTTCTTCATTTTCTCCTTTCATTTTCACCCTCTCTTTCCTTTATTGCTTTTCTCTGTTCCTTTAATTTTTTAATTTTACTTCTCTTTTCTCTTTAGACTCATAGACTTTAAGGTCAGAAGGGACCATTATGGTCATCTAGTCTGACCTCCTGCACAACGCAAGCCCAGAATCTCACCCACTCACTCCTATTACTCTTTTTTTTCCTTTCCTTATCTTTAAGGCTAGTCCAAATATTTCTATCAAAATTGTTTTTTGACAACAAATTAAATGGGTTTTCAATTAAACTAAAACCTTTGTGGTAAGTGTCTGCTTTCTGTAGACAATTTTTGACTTTTCATTAAGAAAATAAAACCCAGAAATTTTGAAGAGTTTTCAGCTGAAAACTTTTGTTTTTTCCTCCCCTCTCTCCTCCACACCCAAAAAAAAGTAAAAAATTTGCCCAGGGAAACAATTCCACCCAGCCCTGCTCTTCTTTATTTTTGGGGCTTTTCTCTCTTCCACTTTTCTTTCCTCTTCTGTTTGCCATTTGTTTCCTCTTCTCATGGTCTTCCTTTCCCTGCTCACATTGACTTGTTGTTCTTCCCATCCCACCCATTGCCCACAGGGTAAATTTTTATTTGATGTATTGTTCTTTTGTCTTCTTCACTTTTCTTATTTCTCCCTTGCTTTCCTTCTCTACAGTTTATCATTTTTCCTCCTTATCTCTCTTCCTTTTATGTTCTCTTCAGATCTTTTCTTTCCTCTTCTCTACTCTTCTGTTTTTCTACTTTTCTTTTCTCCTGTTCAACTGACACATTATTCTCTATTCCCTCCGTCCTCCCTCTACCCCTCATAGATAGATCCAATGTAGCCATGCGACACCAAACCACCGTGACCGAATTTATCCTCATTGGCTTCCTCTACCCCCACTATCTGGAATGCCTCATTGTTGTTGGCTTCCTGGCCTCTTACTTGCTGATCTTGTCTGCCAATATCATGATCATTGCTATCATCCTCTTAGACCGTCACCTCCACAGCCCCATGAACTTCTTCCTCTGGAACCTCTCCTGTTTGGAGATCCTTATTACATCTTCTGTCCTACGCAAGGTGATTGCCAGCTTTCTGACAGGTGACAAGTCCATCTCCTACCTGGCTTGTATCACTCAGTGCTACTTCTACTTCCTTTTGGGCTGCAGTGAGTTTGTCCTGCTGGCCGTTATGTCCTATGACCGCTCTGTGGCCATCTGTAACCCACTGCGCTACACCATGGTCATGAATCTGATGGGTTTTGTGAGGGGAAAAGAAGGGGAATTAAACAAGAGTAATAGTTAATAGAACTCTATAAGTTATAGTACTCTCCTAAGAGTGGAGTTCCTGTTCAAATCCCTTTTCTCCTAAGGCAGAGGGGAAATTGAAACTGGATCTTTCGCCTCCTAGTTCTAGCCCAAATGGCGAGCTAAGAGTATGATGAGGCATCCTTCTCACTCCCAGGCCTCTTGCGAAAAACACCTTTGGTGCCTTACCCAAGAAGTGTTCACAGCGACAAGATAGGCACATCCTCTGGAATCTCCCTTTGACTACCTAGATGAGGAACCCCTGAGCATAGCTGGCTTTTGTGAATCCCATTTTTAGGTGCCTAGTTTCCCTTTCATTGTAAAGGGAGCCGGTGTGTAAACTGAGGTTTGTGAATCCCGTGAGATTTCTAGATACTAAAAGTCAGCTGCTTCAATGATCAGCACTGGAACATCTATTCCTTTGTGAATCTAGCCCATTTGTCTTGATCTGTTACTGGGAATCCTAGTTGATCCTGAAATATGAATAATAAATACTAAAGACTATGAAATAAATGACAGTTCTGTAGGAGTGATTATTTGGACACATATTGTGCCAGTCGATGGTGCAATCATGGTGAAATGGACTGTCATCATTTCTCTCTCAAGCTAACTTGCAAAATGTGCAACAAAGGTCTGTGGCACCTTATAGACTAACAGACATTTGGACATAACTTTCTGGGTGAAAACTCACTTTGTTAGATGCATGTGAGTATTCACCATAAAAGTTTATGCTCCAATACATCTGTAATGTATAAAATGCCACAGAACTCTTGTCGCTTTTTACAGTCCAGACTAACATGGCTACCTCTCTGATACTTGTCATTGAAATAAATGACTCATCTATTTACCTATTGACTCTATCTATTCAGGTGGTGATTTTCAAAATAGATTGAGGATGTAAAAGTTGTCAATACTTGACTGACTAGAAGTCAGGATTCTGACCTAAATACCTTCTCGGTTTGGTCTGATGTTTGAGGGCCCCAATGACCATAAGGCCCCACCAATTGGCTCACGCTCCCATGGGACCTGCATGGAGCCCTAGATTGAGACCGACAGACAGATAGGAGTGTGGGCAGGATGTAGAAGGTGTCATGGGGGCTGGAGATAAAACTAGACACTCATAACGCATGCCCTTGGAAGCGTGGTTTCAGGAGATATTGACAATTGTGATTTCTGGATTTCAGGGCTGATTGGTCAAAGGGAGAGGAGGAACTACCACCAAAAGTTCCTGCCTGTGCCCCAGAGCAGATGCTCATTGGGTGCAGGACCTACATCATGCCCTCCCTTAGCACTGCCCCAAACAAGTCTCTTAGCACTGCCCCCTGACCAACCAGCATGAGGGGCGAGAACCAATTTTGACATCTAGAGTGTGAAAAGTTTGACGGAATGGGTGTGAAGAAATTTATCAAGGTGTATAAGATGTGTATTCCATAACTACATTAACAGCCCACTTGGAATTTCACAAAATTCTAATTGAGGAAGCTCTCAAATGCCATTCAAAGTCAATAGGAGTTGGATGATTGTGAGTCTTCGCCTTAATGTTTTAATGGAATCATGTCCCAGAAAAAGAATCCTTTTCTTTAGTCCTTCCCAGTCTGTTGAAACCTGAGACTTTTTTCAGGGAAATGAAACCAGTCACAGACTCTGTCCACCAGTCTATGGTCATTCGGTCATTTTTGTAGATCTTGATGATATGGCTAAAATATTAAAGGTTGAGACTGTCAGTCACCCAACTCCCCTTGTTTTTTAATTGCATTTTGGAGCCTAAATCCACTAGGATCCTTTGAAAATCCAAGTCTACAACCATGTAGAAAGTGATATCCATGCTCAGAGGATCCAAACAGGACAGGGGATCTATTGATTTGCCCATAATAAGGGTATAATTGAAAATTTAGTCCCTTCTTTGAAGAGCCGTCAATTAAAGAAGATAGTTGGCCTCCACAGGAAGGAGGAGAGATATTATGAAATACATACATACTCAGAACCAGCTCCCTGATGTGCCCTGTTCTCTAAAAATCTTGACTCCCATCTGCCCCCAAGCCACTCACCCAACACACTTTAATTGCTACACCCACTCCTCTCTCAGAGCTAGGAATTGAACCCAGAAAAGCTGATATTCAGCTACCTGCTATAAACAGTCAATCTTATTGGAACAGACTTCTCTCAGGTCATTGGAGAAGTGTCCTTACTATGTTATTCACAAACATATTTATAAATCACAGGTTTTATTATTCATATACCATCTGTTCTTAATAATCATGATCGGCGAAAATCACAGTCAAGAAAAGATTGCCTCTAAAGGCTGAGACTGTTGCCATCAGTGACATAACTTTGTCAATTTCAAAGATCTGACGTCTCAGAGGAAGGTGAAGAAAAACCTTATAAAACACGTCAATAGTGCAACTCTGCACAGGAGGACAGAGTTCCTCCAATGACCCATCAAACAGCTCAGGCTATGGCTGAAGTACTGACAGTTCCAGCACACTGTCCCACTAACCTGCTTCAGTCCTGCCTTGGGGAGCCTGCATCCATGTGTTCCAGGCTAGTTCAATGTCCATGATACTTCCATGTCAAATACTGTCAAGGCCTGCACACCACTCAAGGCCTTTGCAGGTTTAGGCCAGGATTTTCAAAGGAGCGTAAGGGAGATGATTGTCCAGTTCACACTGAAAGTTACCGCCAATGGGAATGACACTGGAGTGAATTTTGCCACTAGCCCTTGGCTGCTGAGATGAACTTAACAAGAAGTTTGCAAATTATTTCCAAGGCTGTTGGTGAACACATTTTAGACATGCAGAGTTGTCCTCTGGGAGCTGGTCTGAGAACCACTGCATACCTTTCACATGAGACAACAAGCAGCCATCATGTGGTAACAAATTGGAAACTGCCAGGGGATAGATCTGAACTGGAGATTTAGAAATTAATGGTGGGAAGAGCTGACATCCTTAAGGATGCTGTCCTTGGCTTTCTGTAGATCTATCACAGCATGGAAAAGGCACTGTGAATTTCCCGACACACACTCTTGACTGGTGTGCCTCAACTCTGTCTTTAAGAAGTCACTCTAGGGATAAGAAGGGAGTTAATAACTACCCATGGTCCAGTGAGTTCTCAGCTCCATCCTAAGAGTGCCAACGGGGGGGGGGGAGAGGCAATTTGTTGAAGTGAACACCATATCTCCTTAAAGACTAGTCAGACCTCACGGCAGTTCCCCCAAGATCTATGCTGTTAAGATCACTGGCAATTAGTGCTAAAAGCTTTTGGCCTACCTATCAGTTATATTTGCTCTTGAGATTTGTAGATACAATTTACACATCCTTGTTACATGTCCTTCAGGAGCCTGTTCCTGAGCAGCTTATATAAATTGTCTAGGCTCTAAGGTCTCAGACCGTTATTGCAACAAACACATCTTAATCATGATGAAGAATATGTCTACTGTAAATGCTTGGAGAACTGAGAGTAAACCAATATTCTGACGTTGATCAACAAGAACAGTTGACATTGCAATTTGGATTGGACCATCTCTGAATTTAATGGTAGTTTTTTTATTGCTGAGTTGATTTAATTGATCAAAGTGCTTACAAACAGAATACAATTAAAAATTCTCTCAGGCACCCATAGTCAGAAAGAACCCTGGGGATTTTATCCCAGTAGTCACTGAACAGTACAGAAAGGATTGATGTCTGAGATTCACTAGCAGAGAAGCTTCTCGGTCAAGATAAGTCAGTTTCAGAAATGATGGAGCTGCTCAGAAGTGGGAAGGTTTGACTGCTCAGAGTAAGGTATTTGTGGGACAGTCTGAGGTGTTTTCCTTCTTTACTATTATGACCCCAAGTTCATTTTATGGAGCCATCAACACCTAAATTATCTCCAGAATTGAAGGAAAAATAGACAATCTCTTTCACTCTCTCTCTCTCTCTTTCTCTCATCTAATCACTCAATCTAATTTACTCTTATGTATCTAATCCACAGAATTGTTCTTAATTTTGTTCTCTCTGTCTTATCACAGGTATTATGCATAATGTCTTTCTATCAAGGTAACTAATAGTAATGAATGATTCATCTATCTGCCTATCGACTCTATCTATTTGCAATGTCATTTTCAATGATACCTAAAATATATTCATCTGCAGGATTCTCTCTAACCACATTTGCTGGCAGTGAAGTGTAAGATTAGACCAGACCAACCATGTGTCTGGGCTGTTTGTTGTTGGTTTGTCTAGTGTTTGTTCTTTCAGCACTCTGGTATCTCATTCTCATTAATGGGATGGCACTGTGTGAGGCAGGGAAGTGGGGGTGCTCTTTAATAGTCATTCATAGGGCTGCATGTCTGTCACAATAGGAAAGAAGTCACAGACACTGTGATTTTCCCATTTGTTCATGACTTTTTGTGTGTGTCCATGACTCACCCTGCAGTGGTGGCTCCTGCAGTGCCTGTCCTGCGGGGCTGTACTCAGCCCCCCACTCCAGGCATTGTGACCAAGTGCACGGGGTCGCAGCGCCGCTCAGAAGTGGCCCAACTGCCCCTCTGGAGTGGACACAGCAGCTACCAATGTCCGTTCCTGTGGTGAGTGTGGGACAGGGTGTCAAAATCACCAACTAGAACTGAGTAAGATCCAAGAGATAGAACACCTGAGCTGTGTGAACATAGAAAGATGAGAAAGGGGACGGGGTGAAGCTGATTGTGTAACTGTTATTCTATCGAATCTATCTTTCTATCTATTATGAGATACCATGCAAACCACTGAGAGGGATCTAAATACCTATGTGGTCTCAACAGGACCGAGCTATGGAAGAAAACCTAACAGCAGTGACAGAGTTTATCTTTCTGGGCTTCTCAGACCTCCAGCATCTGCAGCCCCTTCTTTTTGTCCTCATCTTACCCATCTACCTCTTCACACTGATAGGAAATGGCCTCATCATCGCTGTCACGGTTGCTGACCTGGCCCTCCACACCCCCATGTATTTCTTCCTCAGGAACTTGTCAGTCTTGGAGATCTGCTACACTTCAGTGATCGTCCCTAAGACCTTGACCAACCTCCTGTCAGAGAAGCAGACTATCTCTTTCCTGGGCTGTGCAGTCCAGATGTACTTCTACATTTTCTTTGGCAGTACAGAGTGTGGCCTGCTGACTGTTATGTCCTATGACCGGTACATTGCCATATGCAACCCCATGCGTTACTCACTCATCATGAGCAGAAAGGTCACCCTAAGCTTGGCAGCTATGGTGTGGATCGTGGGTAAGTTGGTGGCATGTGAGCAAACGGCAGCCATATTCACGTTACCCTTCCATGGGCCAAATAAAATCAACCACTTCTTCTGCGACGCCCTCCCAGTGCTTAGGCTAGTGAGCACGGACACATCACTCATCAATGCCATTATTCCCTTTCTCACTATGGTGTTAACAATAGTCCCCTTAATCTTAATCATCACCTCCTATGCAGGCATCATCTGCACCATTCTGAAGATGCACTCAGGTGAGGGGAGACACAAAGCTTTCTCCGCTTGCTCCTCACACCTAATCACAGTCATCTTATTCTACTGCAGTGCCTTTATCACCTACATGAGGCCCAGTCCCAATGTTTCTGTGGACACCGATCGAGCCCTCGCCCTGTTGTACACGGTCATTATTCCAACATTCAACCCAATCATATACAGTCTGAGGAACAAAGAAGTCAAGGAGGCTCTGAGGAAATTCTTGACCAGGAGTAACATTTCTTTGTTCTCATAAATATAGTTGTTTTCTTCTGATCATTGAGCCCCATTGAAGTATCTCAACTTGGGAGGTCACAAAGTCGGAAAATGTCTGTATTATTGCTTAACAATATGATGTATAATTTGGTTTCCCTTTTTAGTTCTATATTGGCAGCTGACTCAGGGGGGATAGCTCAGTGGTCTGAGCAGGAGTTTATTAAACTCACAGTTGTGAGTTCAATCCTTGATGGGTCATTCAGGAATATAGGGAAAAATCTGTCTGGGAATTGGTCCTGCTTTGAGCAGGGGGTGGACTAGATGACCTTCTGAGGTCTCTTCTGACTTTGTGATTCTATGACTGTGTAACGTTAAAACAAAGGAGGTTGTAAAGTGTGCTGTTAACAAATCCATGAAGGGTAATTCAGCATCTGAGGTAGACAGTTAAGACAACAATGGGCTGGGTCATCAACTGGGGAAAGAACTAACCTGGCTGGCACCATCCATGTCAGGATGTTTTACTCTTCCTAAGGCTAGGGCTGAGATCAAAAGACCCTGAAGGGTTAAAAAGGAAGTGGTTGGCTCTGCTGGAACATGAGAAAAAGACCTAGAGCCAACAGGGTGAAGAAAGACAGACAGACAGAGTGAGAGGCAGGAACTGCAGTGGTTAAGCTGTAACTTGGTGCCCAGAGAGAACAGGAGACACCAAGGGGCTGGAGAGGAATGTCAAACGTAAAGAAGACAAAGGGTCCTGTAGGTCTTTTTGTTATTTTAAAAATCTGCTTCTCTAAGCACTGTGCACATTTTGGACAAATACTCCTGTTTCTGTGTCACTGCAAATTATTTCTGACCACAGGGTCCCAACAGGGAACTTTGGCAGAGTCCAAGAACATCTGGACCTGAGAAGTAATGGGATTGGCACCCATATAGGGGGAAACTGGCAACCCCATTGGAGTGTGGCTGGATTTCTGGATCCCACCCCAGAGAGAAGTAGAGGCATGAGCTGGCCACATAGAAGGGGTTCACTCCTGGGGCTGGAGAAGGGTCTCAGAAAGGGGCCGCTTACTCAGGAGGCATCCAGAAGGGCAGGTCACATTTAAAGTCTGGTCTGTATTTTATTACATCCACATTTTAGGAAAGATGTGGACAAATTGGAGAGAGTCTGGAGCAGGGCCACCCAGAGGTTTCAGGGGACCTGGGGCAAAGCAATTTCAGGAGCCCCTTCCATAAAAAAATTTGCAATACTATAGAATACTATATTCTCGTGGGGGCCCCTGTGGGGCCCAGGGCCTGGGGCAAATTGCCCCTCTTGCCTCCCGAGCAGCCGTGGTCTGGAGGAGCACAACAAAAATGATCAAAGGCTTCAAAAACCTGACAGGAAGAAAAGTTAAAAAAACTAGGCCTGTTTATTCTTTAAAAGAGAAGGCTGAGGTGGGACCGGGCAAAAGTCTTCAAGTATGTTAAGGTCTGATATAAACAGGACGGTGATAAATTGTTCTCCGTGTCCATTGAAGATAAAACAAGAAGCAACAGGCTTAATCTGTAGCAGGGCAGATGATGGTTATAGATTAAGAAAATCTTTCTAACTAGAAGGGCAGTTAAATTCTGGACCAGCCTTTCAAGGAAGGTTGTGGAATCCCCATCATTGGAGATTTTTCAGAACAGGTTGGACAACACCTAGCAGGGCTGCTCCAGGCTTACTTGTTCCTGTCTTAGCACAGAGGGCTGGACTTGATGACCTCTTGAGGTCCCTCTCAGCCCTACATTTCTATGAATGTCTGACAGCTACAACTGCCTAAATGACTTCTAATCTCCTACCAACAGCATTTTCTGTTAAAAAAAACAAACAAACAAAAATAAAAACACCTGGGAAATTCACTCACAAAGAATTTGTGACGCAGAGTTAGGTTTGTACAGGGCTGGTGACATAGCATGCCTGTGTGCTTTAGCAATTTTGTGATTGTCACCTTCATTGAGACCTTTGTTTTCCATTGTAACCTCCTTGTTGGTTTAGAACATCCAGATGCTAGTGAAAAAGCGGCCCACCCTGACAGCATCAGTCTTTCTGAGCACTGCTGCCATTGCTAGAGTGCAGGATGCCTTGGAAATCACTCACAGGGAGAGATCCATCAGTGGCCATCAATGCATACTGATTCTTCTATCCTGGAACAATGGGTTTTCTGCTGGCAGGGCCGCTGACTTTGACTGACTCGCTACACAGAAGCAAACAGGGATAGGATTTGGAGATGGGAAATTCCCTCAGCAAAAGCACCTGGAAACAGGACGTGGCTGTGAGACTCAGCATCACCTAAGGATGCTGACCAGAACCAGGGGTGGTGAGATCAGACTGAGAGGGGTGCCTTGAGGATGTTGTTCTTCTAAGTTCTGTACCTCTGGCGTGGTGTTGTAAAGTGTTTGCGTCTCTTGCTTTCCTCCTGTATTGTCCCTGAAGGATTTGTCTGGGCTCCCACTGCCAGGTGAGGGGGAATGGGTATAAGTAACTGGTGGATGGGAGAAATGAGTCAGTCGTTTTGTGGTCTAACACAGGTGGACTGCAGACTCCCACTGCCCAAGAAGGGTGTCATGCAGGGGGTCCTCACCTGGCAATATGCCTAAAAGAGACCCAGAGCTAGAGATAGTGACCAGTCACTATCTAGACCAAGAGGGGTTAGAATCACATGGGAACCATAGTTGGGTCTGAGTACAACAGACTGATGCCTGACAAGGGGGAGGGCAGGGTCAGGTTATAACAGCACCCACTGAAATAAATGAGTCAGTTCACATTTCTGAGCTATTGTTTCAGGCTCTCTGCATACTCAGACATTGCCACAGGGGTTTCACTCAGGTCATATTTGCTAAGTTTTCTTTGCAACCACACCCTCTAAAGATTTAGGGCTAGATTCACAAGGGGGATTTAGGTACCTTACTGCCTAACTTGGGTTCCTAAGGCCAACATTTAGACACTATTAACAGTTATGAAACCCCTGCTACCTTGCCCTAGAGTTGCCTCATGTCCTCAGGTACCTAAGTTTCCATCAGTAAAGTCCCAGAGGTGCCTATAATTTTTGCCAGTGGGCTTATAGGAAGCCATCAAATTACTGACCTCATTGAACAGCTCAGCCTTGACTCATGCCAACTCCCCAGTGGCATTTACAAACTTGGTGCTCCCTCAGGTATCTCACTTGTGGGGGTCTAATGTGGTAGGTGTGCTCAGAGGTGTCTCTCAAGTCTCTCAATCTCTTGTTGAAGCTGTTCTACTCTGTGTATTGTACTGAAATTTTCATGGAGCAGGGAGTGGGAATGCGGGTATTCCAGGAAAATGTTCTAGAAATTAGCTCTGTAGAGTCCTAGAAGGTATAGAGAGAGTGGAATAACTCTATAGCCTAGTGGCTAATGCATTCTCCCAAGACCCAGTTCACTCCCTGCTCCAATGAAAAATTGCACATATCAGTACTACAGGCCACACAGCTACAGTATGCAGTAGTGTCACTATTGCATAGACACTTTGTCGGAGGAATGAGTTTATCCATTGATGTAGTGATCCATCTCTCTGAGAAAAGTAGCTAGGCCAACAGAAGAATTCGTCCTTACAAACTCACCCCCTGCTAAGACCTCATGGCCCTGCCACGCCTGCACCTGAAAAAGGCAGGGGGAGGATCCTCTAAGCTGTAGAAGGGCTATGGGCGACACAGCCAATCAGGGCCCATCAGGCTTGTAAAAGAAAGAGCTCAGGGCCAGAATGAGTCCATCCTTGCTGGAACTGGTGAGTGTGGATGGTGTGTGGCTGGCCGAGGGATAGAAGGAGCTTGGCTGGTAGCTGGGACACTATTCAACAAGTCCTGAGGTAGGTGGAAGAAGGCGCGGGCTGTAGGAAGTGGCCCAGGAATTGTAAGCGCGTATAGCTTAGATAAAGACACAGTGAAGCACGCTCTTAACAGGTCCTGGGCTGGACCCAGAGTAGTGGGCAGGCCTGGGTCCCCACACCCCATTTAGCCAAACGGAGTAGTAGCCTGGATATTGAGGGCACCGCAGAAGGGGAGATGAACTCCTTAGTGGCCCAGCAAGAGAGCTGGGCCTGAAGCGACCAGAGAGAGGCAAAGATCGCCTCCTGTGGAAAACTCCTGGGAGTACGCTCAACCACCAGGCAAAGCCCTTGATAGATTACAGGGCTAATAAGCCTAGCCAAAGAGGCTGACGGGGAGAGAAAGTGCAAGCTGCACACACTTGACCAAGGGCCCACTCATGGTGAGAACCCCAACCTCATTACACCCTTGTTTTCAGTTGCTTAACTTTGCCAAATTCTTTCTGCTATCATGGCTAAATTCAGTTTGGGAGTGTTACTCCCTTCCTGCAGGTTCAAGACAAAACTAAATTCTCTAGGCTCCAATTCACCCTAATAAAAATTTTGTAAAGCAGCTCACATTATATATCTACTGTTATAATTTAGTCAGACATCACAAGGTAAAATAAGTCCTATTGACTCCCTAAGCATATGTGGTTCTTCCTGAAGAGAGACAGGTCCATTGTGGAATGGAGGAGGTGGTGTATGCTACTGGAATGCTTGATCAGCTGTGGAGGTGATTGTAGCAAGGGGGCATTACTTTCCCCGCACGTCTGAAAGGGAGTCGCCAGAAACTGGCGGCCTTACCAGCAAGCGACCATCTAACCACCGCATCCGATGCCGCCCTCATCCCTGACCCCCCCGCAGTCGGAAGACAAAGGGCAGAACCGGAAGCTCAAGGCCCCTCTGCCTGTCCGCCCGACCCAGGAAAGTCAATGGGCGGGACAGGAAGTATAAAGTCTCCGGCCCACCCTCAGTTAGCAGAGGCCTGTTGGATGAAGTCAGACGCGAGGTCCTGAGCTCCTGCGCGGGCCTAGCTTACCCCGCAACTCACGGTATCCAGATGGTACTGGCGCTGACCTTCCCCTGGGGCCAGTACCCAAGCAGTCGCGGATTCTCTGTAGCGCATCTTCGGCCACGGCGATAGGCGGGGACTGGGATGACCGGACCCCGGAACCCCGGTACCAGCTGAGGACTGGACCGACCTCCCACTTCGCCGAGCCTGTTGAGAACCCCATGGTCCTGGAACCTGCGGACAATGTCTGACGACGGCTCAGGTACCCCAGGGAGGGGATATTGGAAGGAGCCCGGGGGCGGCTGACCTATAGTCAGGCCGCAGAGGCCCGAGCCCATGGCCGTGTGTATCGGCCAGGATCCCACTGACCACCCCTGTACAGTGTGTTTCGGAGGGAGCCTACTGATCGCCTGTCAGTTGTCGTTATCTGCTCAGGATCTCCCAGGCTGACCCGCCTTAGCAGGCAACCACCGTACCAGGGCCCGGCTGGAACGCACGCCGGATAGGGTGGGCCCTGTGTTCCCCTGGCCAACCCGTACCCTGCTACCAGGGCGCAGAGCTGCTAAACTGTTGCTGCTCTGCCCTGCCACACAGGCCCAGGGCCCCTGAGCCACTTGTTCTTCTGCTGCCCTGCTCTAAGGCCAGACCCCTAACTGTTTGCTGCTCTGCCCTGCGACAAAGGCCCAGTAGTCCCCCATGCAACTTCTGTCTTTGCTCTGCCCTGCTATAAGGGCCAGAGCTTCTAAACTTTTGCGGGCTCTGCCCCTGCACACACAGCAGGCCCCCCCTAAACTGCCTTGCTGCTCTGCCCTGCTACCAATGGCCAGAGCCCTAAACTGTTTGCTGCCTGCCCTGCAAAAAGGGTCAAGCCGGCGGCCTGATCTTTTGCTGTCACTCCCGCCCTGCTTGAGGAGCTTCGGGCCACTTAGACCTTGGTTTGCTCGCCTAACTGAGCCTATTTTGTTTTGCTGCCCCGCCTGCCTGAGGCGTGGCCTAGAACTCTAGTATCCTGTTTGCCTGAACTGCTCAGCCCCTGCTGAAGGACCTGAGCCCATGACTCTGTGTGGCCTCAACGTGCTGTGCACTCCACCGGAGCCGGGAGCCGGCGTGGCTCCCCTCCCGCCCCGAGGAAGGTTGAGCCCCGGTCAGCGGCGCGACTACAGGAGTGTGAACTTGAATTCATAAGACTTCTTGTCCTCCGATTTCCGAGCGTCTACGATAGACTGGAGAAGGCAAAGTTAATAATGTTGGATCTTTGGCAATAGGGCATTCTCTAGTTCTCTGCTAAGGCAAAGAGAGTCTGTGTCTCTCTTCACACCACAAACCATATCCAGTCTCCAACTAAAATACTCATTCTACCCCAAATCCAGTAAGCGCTTTAAGTTCTGCTGTCAAATGGTCAAAATTAGAATTTTTTGCTCAATATAAGATTTGTAGCTGGATTTTCAAGGACCCAGAGTTAGGCACCAGCTCCATTGGACATAGTGCAAAGCTAACTGGGTTCCTAACTCCTTGGCCTCTTTGAAAATCCCAGTCTCATTCCTTATCATTATAAACCAAGTCTGAAAAATCTGGTCTCAATATGTCATCAGTGGTTCCAGAGTCACCACCCTATCTGGAAGTAATGGAACAAAAATTTCATCCCTGCATAATCCACTGATTTAAATGATGTTAGAACAGATATTTTAATCTGGGTATTTCTAAAGACCCCTAAGAATTGTAGATGTCAAGACCTTTTCACATCTACAGCCCTGTAGGGTCTTTATCAGATTCATAGTATGGAGAGTTTATTTCCATCCATAGGGTTAGATGCTTATTTCGTGCAGAAATTGTCAAAAAACACACAATAAAAGGGCTGTGATCTATGCTCACTCCAAAGAGCCACAATCTGGCTTTGGATATCAGTGGGGCATAGCCGTACATCAACAATGACACTACTATTTCAAATACAATTTACATCACCTATTACACAGACAGTTACAGGATTGTCACCAGAAGACAAAACTGACACATATCTCCCTCCTTCCCCCTCCTCCCCCATTGTAATTCCACCCAAAGCAGCTTCATCTTTGAACACAAATGCTCTAGTGATGTGTTCTCAAGTCCTTTTAAGAATGTATATTTAGTTCTCCTTCAAGTCTCCATTGTGTAGTAATACAGAGCCAGCTATCATTTGTTTATTTGAATCTGGTAGGTGAGAAGGCATTTCACATATTACTATAGGCTATTATAATGATTGTGAATGTCATTCTTTCATGGATGTTTTGAATCTCCTTACTCATATCTAGTCTTTCACCATTTCCTGCTGTAGAGTATAGTGAAACTTCTTGTGCTCATGGGTACTAATTCACTCTTCTGTAGTGTCTGAAGGCACAGAAATTTTCAGTATAAACACTTATATTTATGTTGGTGCTTTTGTTCTGAATGTACAGCCATTTGCAAACATGAGAGAGTATAATCTCTTCTATTTAGGTAAGGAGAAAGCTAATGTATCCCGATATCAATTGGACTTTGCGCACTTTGTAATGCTGAAATCTGAACATAAAATAGATCAAATAAAACATAGGGGTGATTCTAATTTTACCACTATCTTTTACTAATGCTTTTAAATAAGCATTCATAATATCATCTTCACCATCACCAATCATCTCTGTCTCACAGTCAGTATTGAATCTATCCAGAGTAGGTGGGTAGCAAGCGCTTGCCAAATATATTGTTCCCAGGTTCTTTGTGTGGTTCTTTCTGTCTCTATCTATTCCGACATTCTGTCTCTCTGTTGGAATATTACAAAACTTCCAGTGTTGTGGATGCAGAATTTGGCTTTTCTGTAAAGGTCTTGTGTAATTATCCTTCCACGCCATTCGAGGCAGCATGGTTTCTATATATGCATATCATAGAAACTGCAAGTTCTGCCATTAGCTAAACTGAAAACAAATGGATCCCAATACCAAGTGGACTGCCATACTTTGCATGGTGGAAATATAAAGCAGTTAAAGAAAGAAGAAAATGATTGCATATTTTGTATATTTTATTAATTAAATATAAGTTATACTCTTCATCATTCTATCTCACCAAATAGTCACTCTTCATCTACATGCATCTCTCTCTCTTAATCTGAGTTAATTGAAATTTACAGTTGTTGTGGAGGGCAGAATCTGGCTCTTTAATAGAAAGACATTGTAACCTAGTATGTCTCTGACAGGTACATACATTTCATACTTATCCTTTTATCCTTTTTTAAAATGTTTATTTTGAATGCAATCTGGAAATGTATAGCAGCTAGAGAAATGAAGATTAGATTGGTTTTATATTTTACTAGCTAGTGGTAATAGTCTTTCTCTCCACTGTCACTGTTTTCACAGTACCATGGCTCTGACTGTAGGACTAGAGTTACAGTCCATGAAGATTAAAATCCTTTATCACTTGAATATGTGTGATATGGTCCATGGAAGGACAAACTTTCTCCAATACACAAGCACTAGTCCTGGCTAAGGGAAAGACTGGTGTCTAAAAGTTAAAGCAAAGATGGTGAATCAGGAGCTTTCCTATGTCCCCCTTTAGGTACTCGTAAAGGCGTGTGATCTACCAATGAGGGAAGGATTCTTGAGTTTTCTCCCAAGCTCAGAAAGGGAGTGAGCTCTGCTGTTTAGTGATCTGGGAGACTCAGAATCAGGACTCCTGGGTTCTATGCTCAACTATGAGAGGTGAGTAGGGTCTATTGGCTAGAGAAGCAGAGTTTGGGACCCAGCACTCCTGGTTTCTATTCCAAGTTTTGGCAGGTGAGTGGGGTCTAATGCACTAGCACAGGGGGCTTGGAGACAGGTCTCATGGATTGTATTGCAGGCTCTGGGAGGGAATGTATTGTAGTGGTTAGAGCAGTAAGGTCGAGGAGCCATGAGAATTCTTCAGCCCTGGGAATGGTGCATGCTCTAGCAGTGACATTTCTGGGGTCT
>NC_133793.1:18044820-18053322 GCF_003597395.2 Chelonoidis abingdonii | reverse complement strand
ATGCTAGCATGAACCTCCAAGGCTTAATTACAGCTTTCGATGATAGCGCGTGGCACTAACAGGAATCAGTGCCTGTCCTCACTCTGCGTCTCCAAACCTTCCACTGGGAACCCAAGACTCGTATGCCCTGAGTCTTCACACAAAGAAGTAACCCATTCCCTTTACCCCTCTTTACTTTCCATTTCACCTCGAGGACATACTAAAATTACCTGCTCAATCCTTGAAAACAAACCAGGGATTAAGTTCTCTCCACTCACCAGAGGCTTGCGATTAACCTAGTCAAATCTAACACAAGAGTTCCCCCTCCCTTGTTCCTTAGCCTTAACCAGAGAAATCAAACAGTTTTAAAAAGAAAGCTTATAGTAAAAGAAAGAAAAGACTAAAAATAGGTTGTGTCAAGTGACAATTATTTACAAGGTCATTTATGCTTAAAGAAAAACGTATAAAAACATTATTCAAAAAACATACATTTAAAATCGAAACTCACAAGTAAAAACAAAATGAAAATATAACTATTGTCTTTCATTTTTTTAGCTTTACATACGTTGGAAACAGTAATAGAAAAAAGCTGGGAGATAGAGATCACTTCATAAGCGAGACGAGCAAGACGAACAAGACAAAGGACACACACCCAAAAATTCCCTCCCATGAGCTGCTTGAAATCGGTTCCTGCATTGGTCCTTTGTCAGTGTTTGGTTCCCTTTGTTAACCTTTACAGGCAAAAGAACATTTAACCTTAGCTACTGTTATATTACATAACAAGTGATTAGGTAAATAAGTAAAACACGAGTAGAGAAATATGATCTGTTGGTCACTGGAAGTCCAGAGGGGGGAATTTTTTTTTCTGTTCTTGATTTTGGAATTTTTTTCAATTGGAATTATTCAGGAAATGTATCGGAAGACAAGGAAACAAATGAAATGAACACATGATAAGTAACAGCATGTGAGTTATCTCTTTGATGATGTCAGAGAGCCTATATCAGGCGTTACGAGTGTATTTAAATATAATAAATTAATTCCTATCATTGAAGTCAATATGAATGGGCATATAGCAGATCATCTCTTAGTTGGGAGTGTGAATTAGAAGGGAGCCCTATTGTACATGAAAAATTATAGTATTTTAATAAATAGACAATTGGAAGTAACAGTGTAGTGGCCGGATGAACTGTGTCTGCTACAGAACGACAAAAATGTGCAGAGCCAACAGGGATCTTAGGCCTCCTAAGTGCACTTTTTGAACTAAAGAGATTAGGCCCAAGTATTGACAAATTCGCACCAGTGGACTTGGACAGTTGACGTGTGCTAACTTGGAATCTTTCCTGATTGATCGGTTCCCATCTGGTTAAAAATTAAAGAGGATGAGAAAGGCCGAGATTACTGATCCTCCTGATTCTAGACACCTAACTAATATAAGCAATTCTCTCATTGGTGTGTCTTCCAGCCTATTAAATTTCTTTATCTGTCCCATCAACATAGCAGATTATAAGCTGTCTTTACTCAGAGGAATCTGCCCTTACTTTCCAATGGAGCTATGGTTGTCATGCACTGCTGGTGGATTGCCATTTAATAAGTACCTCTTTGTTATCTTATGGTTTATCCTTTTTTTTATATTTTGCGTACCCATATTCATGTTGATCCCGATCGCTTCCAATTAGCAATAATTCCCCTGCTGCAAACGTAAGAATGGTCCTACTGAAATGAGAGTAAATGTAGAGCCAACTGCGATTCTTTGTCTTAAAATTGATACCTTCTCAAAGAGGAGATCAGGTTGTGTTGGCACATACTACTGTTTGTAAAACAGATGTGTATTTGTACTCAATTAACCGATACCTCATTGTCCCTTACGACTTTCTCAGTTCAAAAATTTCAAGACCATGCATATTACGATCGTCGAACACGGGCTATCGTACCAGGATCACTTTCCATCCTCTTTTCAAAATAGGAACTATGATAGCAATTTGCAGTCATAATGCGTTCAGCCGAGAACACATCGTATAAAACTTCTTGCTAATTGATTGGGGTTCCAATTTCGATGTGCAGTCTCCTTTAATTTTCTGGATGAGATATTAGCCCCTTTATTCGGAGTCCCATTAAGCTGTGTGAGTTTAGCCCTTAACCGCTTTTTTTTTTTTAATTTTTATTCTTCTCATATCGCTCATTCCATTTGTCATATCTTGTACCTATTATTCTAGCTTTTTTTTTTTTTTTCATTTTTTTAGCTCATTAATATGAGGCAAGTATTGTTTAATATTTTCCATCTCTAATTATTACTTGTATCATCACTCTTATTCCTCTAGTGGTTAGCAAGTCCCATTTCCTTCTTTGTCAATACGTATCTGAACTCCGTGTTTTTTTTTCTATTTTTTTTCTGTTTTGTGGCTGTGTGCTGGTTTTGTACTGCGTTTGTTGTTGGTGGGTGAAGGATGTGGGAGTGGGTGGTTAGGACAGTATTATGATGTAAATTAGAAATGCAACAAAGAAATGCTAATTTTATAAAGCTGGCGGGGGGAATTTCAGACAACAGTCGAATTTCACCATAAAAATGTTGATTCAATTGACATATATGTTGAATTTGAAACAAGCTTGCCAAATAGTCCACAAGCACAAGGGAAAAAAAATGCAAAATCCAAGAAGTCACAGGAACACAGTTGGACTTCCAAGTACCTTAATTACATGGTTAGAGTACATCATGCAATGGAGAAACTTGTTCACTGATCCACCTCTGTCTGTTTGGAGAGATCTGAAGATTTGGTTTCCCCAACTTCAGAGAAAAGTTGCTTTATCTACTGAGCTATAAGTAGTTTGTGTCAGCTTTCTCTTCTCTCTCTTTGCCTGTTCCTATTTAGTATAATCAGCAACAATCAGCATCGAGATAGACATGGCTATATTATGCAGCCATGCAGCATGATGAATTGTCCATTCTTAATGTTATCCTTTCAGTCTTCTATCCTTCACAAATTCAATATGGAGGATTTAAGGTTTCTTTATCACACAAAATTGCAGTTTCATCTTTTCTAGTGCTGGCTGTGCTCTATTTCCTTTGACCCATTATAAAAAAGATTCAGTAAAAGCAAGGTTCTTCTGCAAGTTAGAACATGGACTCACCATTGAGTATTTCTCATATGATGCCAGACTGCACTTGCAGGTTCATCTAAGTATTCCTCCTTTGTGGATCAATATAAACAACTGGAAGTGAAGAATTCACTGCACTTTTTGACACTGAAAACTGTTAAGTTCTCTCAAAGCGTGTGTTTAATATATTATGTTTTTTCTGCATATAAGAAATTATCCACAATGTCTAACATATGTTTTTATTTTCATATAAACATCCTGTACCAAACGGGCCCTTTGACATGATGTGATATGCCACTTTGATCACAAGGAGCATATATTAGACCTGTGACTTTTCTGAGATATAGACCTCTGCATATCGACTACCAGATTACATAAACTATTCACATGCAAGTTGTTCATTGAATGTCTGTACAGCAGATAAATTGAATATTCTGGACAAAGAAATTTATTTGTTGAAGATTCAGTGAAATCAGGTCATGGTTCATAATAATGTAGGCACAAAAAACGAGGCCAACATTGGCAGCTAACTTTTAAGGATATATAAAACATGACAATGGTTATGCTTTTTCAAGAGATCCAAAACTTACTCTACAATGATTTGAATTAACAATTTCACTTGTGTGAAGTAATACATTTTATTATTGATTACAATGTGTTACTCATATTAGACTTTCAGCTATTCTGTTGTCTGTTTATTGTTCCATCGCATTCTCTTCTTCTGTCGTCTACGGACCACTATTTTAGTGAAAAGACAAGCTTTCAAGAACCCAGGATTCTTCCAGTCACTGTTCATGGGTTAGAACATTCCATCTGGGGAGAACTCAATGTGATTAATGAGCGCCAGTGGAAATAAACTCACCGAGGAAAGGAGAGCCATAGGTCTGGGAGCAAGACTAATGGAGATTCTCACGTTTCTGAGGGGTTGCTCTACTGGCTGAATGTGCAATATTAGGTCATCATGCACAGAGACTCCCTGTGTTCCCCAGCGTTAGAATTCTGAATCATAGAATCATAAAAGGTTGAAAGGGACTATGAGGTCTTAGTTCCAACCCCCGCTAAAGGAGAACATTTTCTAAATATCCAGCAGGTGCGTCTAGCCGGACTTTAAATAGTGTAAATGTGAATCTAACACCTCCCTAGGTAATCCATTCCATACTTCACCCACTTCTATTCATGAAAGTTTCTTCTAATATCCAGCCGACCCGCAACTGCAACTTCAAACCATTGCTCTTTTCTGTCCTCCATCACACTAGACAGCCAGCTTCATCCTTCTTGCGAGCATCCTTCAAGTATTGAAGGTTGCATCAGATCCTTTAGTTTCTTCTCTCAGGCTAAATAAGCCAGTTCTTCAAGTCTCTCATTCATAATTATTGAGCTTCAGATCTCTAATTTTGTCCTCGCTGGACTCTCATCCAATTGTTCCCGTTGTTTTGTAGTGTGCGCCCAAAAGGACACAATTTCCAGATGCGCCTATTACATGACGAATAGGGGAATATCAAATCGCTCGATCTTGCACATCTATAAAGTCCTAGTATGTATAGCTTTTGCTACAAGGCAACACGTAGGCTCATATTCAACTTCTCATCTACGGTAACCAAGATCTTTTCTTCAGCACTGTTAAGACCTCAAAAACAGTCCTGCTCTGTTAGCAGTGCATGGGTTTTTTCTGTCCTAATTGCATCGACTTTGATGTGTCATTGTTGACTATGAGGTCGTTGTGCCATTTCCATTTGTCTATCTCCTGATCTAATCCAGCCTGCCAGCATGTCAACACTCCGCAATTGTGTCATCTGATAATTTATCTTAATGTGCAGCAGTTATCCGAATCACCAAGATCATTAATGAAAAATGAAATAGAACGGGCCTAACTTTACCCGGGCACACTGTTCTGGTTGCAACTAGAGATAGTGCATTGATACCTACATGAGGCTTGATTAAACCAGTTTTCTATCACTTCACAAGTCCACTCACCCTACCTACTTTTCCTTAGTTTGAGATGAGAATGCTTGAAACGTTTCAAAAGGCCTTATAATCAATCAAGTAGAAACATCAACGCTGCCCCATCAACAAGTCAGTTCATTTCTTAGAAAGCGTCAGATCTCTCTTGTTTCTTCCGGTGTGAACACTCTGATGCTTCTATTGATGAATGACTGACTTGTGATGGGCAAGTTTGTTTGTTCTTTGGAGTTTAGTAAGGCTTTACGGTTCCCACAGATTTCTCAGCAACTAAGGAATATGGGTTGAGAATGGACTTGTGAAGTGGATAGAAAACTGGTGAATAACGGGCTCAGTGGTAGTATCAATGCACACTCCATTGGTAACCACTAAACGTGTGTGCCCGGTTGTTTAAGGCACTTCTTTCAATGTCTAATTAATGTATCTTGGTGATGGATAGCTGCACATTAGTCAAATTGCAGATGACACCCATGGGGGGAGTGTGAGACGAGCTGAGCAGGATAGATTCAGAGATTAGACAATGAGAGAAGTGGCCCAAAGAAAACCTCATGAAGTTCAACAAGGACAGTCAAAAGTTACCTGCATTAGACAGAAAGAACCATACTCGCTAAGGCGGAGTTTGCTTAGTTAACAGTGCTGAAGAAAAAGATCTTGGGTGTACGGTAGATGGAAAGTTGAACATGAGCTACGTGTGTTTGTAGCTAAAAAGGCTAATAGTATGGGCTTATTATTAGAGTTTGCAGCAGATTCGAGGATTGATTATTCCCTCTATCGTCACTGATGAGCCGCATCTGATATTGTTCGTTTTGGCGCACAACTACAAAAAGGACGTGGAACAATTAGAGAGATCCGGGAGGACAGCAAAAAATGTTAGAGACTGACAATGACTTATGAGAGGACTAGAAGGAACTGGCTATTAGCTCAGAAAGAGAAACTAAGGGCTGGTGTAGGCAACCTTCAACCTGAGGGACTGCTCCAGGAGAGTAAGTAGGCTGTTCTCTGTGATAGACAGACAAGGAGCAATGGTTTAGTTTGCAGTTGCGAAGTCGAGGCTGATATTCAGAAATTTTTGATAGAGAGAGTGTGATAAATTGGAATGGAGATTACCAGGGAGTGATAGAATCTCATCTTACACTATTTAAAGTCGGCTAAGACGCACCCTGGTGGGATTATTAGTGAAAATGGTCCTGCTTTTGAGGTTGACTAGATAACTCATGAGGCTCCACTTGATTCTATGATTCTATATTCTATGTGGGGAAAACACAGGTGCTCTTGTCCTGACCTTGACCAATCATTGCACATTCAGCCCCAGGTAAGGAGCAAACCCCACTCAGCAGACCCTGAGAATCTCCATTAGGTTCTTGGCTCCCAGCCCTATGCTCCCTTTCCTAGGTGCAGGTTTATTTTCCATATGGTGCTGGCTCACTTCATATCCACAAGTTATGGAGTTCCTCCACCACAGAGGATGTTCTACCCATTGAACAGTGACCTGGGAAAGAACTCTGGGTTGCTTGAAAGCTTGTGTTTTTCACTAATAAAAGTGGTCCGACTTGACAGAGAGAGAGAGAGAGATGCTGATGGAACAATAAACAACACACAGAAATAAAGCTCGAAGTCTATGATGATGTAACACATTGTACAGTTAATAAAAATGTATACTATTCACACAAGGAAATGTTCAAAATGTAGAGAGCAGTTTTGGATCTCTTGAAAAAGGCATAGACTCATGTCAGTGGTTTTCATTAATCAGTTAAAAGTTAGCTGCCAATGTTGGCCTCGTTTTGTGCCCTTAAGTTATTTATGAACTCATCCTGATTTCACTGAATGCTTTCACAAATAATTTCTTTTGTCCAGAATTATTCATGACCTGCTGACAGAGCATATAAATGGCAACAACTTTGAATGGGTGAATAGTTGTATGTATCTGGGTAGTCAGATGATGGCAGGAGGTTCTATATCTGAAGAAGTCACAGGTCTAATGGGTCTTGTGTCAGTGGCATTTCAGCATCATTCAAAGGGCCCTGTTTGGGTAGCAGGATGTTTATATGACAACTAAGAAACAAGTGTTAGACATTGTTGTGATGACATCTCTCTTATATGCAGAAGAAACATATCTATTAAACACAGCTTTGGAGAGGAAACTTAACAGTTTTCAGTGTCAAAAAGTGCAGTGTATTCTTCACTTCCAGTTGTTTGATTTGTCACAAAGGAGGAGATACTTAGATGATCCCAGCAAGTTGCAGTCTGGCATCAGTTGAGAAGATGACTGCAATGGTGGAGTCATGTTCAACTTGCAGAAGAAGTTATGCTTTTACTGAAGCTTTTTATAACTGGGGTCAAAGGAAATAGAGCACGAGGCAGACTAAGAAGAAGATTGGAAAATGCAATTTTGTGTGATTAAAGAAACCTTAATCCTCCCATATTGACTTTTGTGGAAGGAAGAAGACTTGAAAGGAACCATTTAAGATGGAAACCAATTCTACATGCTGCCATGGCTGCATTATAGCCATGTGTATCTGCTGATGCTGATGTGTTGCTGATTAATACAAAGTGAACAGGTGCAAGAGGAGAGAACGAGAAAGCCCTGACACAAACTACTTTATAGCTCAGAGATTAAAGCACTTTCCTGAGAGTTGGGAAACCAAACTTCAGATCTCCTCCACAACAGACAGAGGTGGGTCATGAACAAGTTTCTCCCATGTGCCAGGTGATGAGTGCTCTAGCCATTGTATTAAAGGTACTGGAAGTCAACGAGGTTCCCTGTGCTTCTTTGTGAATTTTGCCATTTTTTCCCCTTTGCCTTTGGTGGAACTATTTGGCAAGCTTGTTTCAAATTCACAAATATATGTGGTCAATGAAACAACATTTTTTGGTGAATCGACTGTTTGTCTGAAATTCCCCCCCGGCCCAGCTTTATAAAATATAGCATTTCCTTTGTCTCATCTCCTAGCCTTTCCTGCCATATTACTGTCTATTTAATCCTTTCAGACAACTGCAGTGGCACAGGAGTCAGCAAACAGCGATGGAAACACGGGAGTTTCAGTGGGAGTTTGCAAGAAAGGAGAAGTGGGACTGCTAAACACTGAGGATGGAGTGGAGGTTAAGAATAATCTAGGCATGGCCCAATATGTAAACAAATACTTTGCCTCAATCTTTAATGAGGCTAATGAGGAGCTTAGGAATAATGGTAAGATGACAAATGGGAATGAGGATATGGAGGTAGATATTACCACATCCGAGGTAGGAGCTAAACTCACACAGCTTAATGGGACTAAATCAGGGGGCCTAGATAATCTTCATCCAAGAATATTAAAGGAACTGGCACATGAAATTGGAAGCCCATTAGCAAGAAGTTTTAATCGATGTGTTAACTCAGGGGCTGTACCATATGACTGGAAAATTGCTAACATAGTTCCTATTTTTGAAAGGAGGAGTGGAAAGTGATCCTGGTAACGATAGGCCTCTTAGTTT
>NC_133793.1:18030879-18044795 GCF_003597395.2 Chelonoidis abingdonii | reverse complement strand
GAACTTAGCTTCAATAACTGTTTTCAAGGATGTTGTATATCATGCAATAACGTGTTTGCACGAGCACTATACTTGCAACTCTTGTAATATAAGTGCTGAATAGTTTGTTTACACTTACTTAACTCAAATCTTCTTCTAACTTACTTTCACTATTATGGGGCTGGTTCTTCAATCTTTCCCCATTCCAGGTCTTGAATGCTATTCTTTGGAAACTTTCAGACTGACATGTTCTTTAGTAGAACCATCCTGGTCTGTTGCAACCCTCTCTTTTCTTCCACTCTAATTTAAGCTCTCTGTTTTCTATATTTCTTCCAATTTTGCCATAGCAAACATTATGCTTGATTCCCTCAGTGTTTCTAAATATAAATTTCTACTCAATTAGTCCAAAACATGGTCCTATCCATTGTACTCTAAGTATCCATCTTTACATTTTCATTTTCCATTGTTAATTCAAATCGCTCCTGTGTCTTCATCATGTCCAGATTCAAAGCATGAAAGTACAGGCCTAATTAGATCTTGCGATCTCACTTTCAGAGTGTGGTTTTAGTGAAAATACAAATTGCTACATAAATAGATAGAATGGCAAAATCACACAGAAATTTACTCCTGTGAGATGTTGAATACATTAATAATTTATTGGAAATTAACATTAATATTGATCCTAGCACGATCGATGAATGTATCTGCAGGGTGGATATGATTTATACATGTTTAATTATTCAGTCTGCATGGTGACTATAAGTGAAGTCATTCTAAGCCTCATTGAGGTCTGAATTCCGAAGGCATGTAGGTAGTCATTGAGTCAAACATTCTCTAGAGAGAGATTCAAAAAATATAATAGGGGAAATGATAGAAGCAACATCAATCATATCTCCTTCGTCTTCCTGTAGGTATTTTTCACAAACTGAGGTTGATGTTTGGTGAATCCCACTGTTGGGAGGGTGTTCCTGAATGTGCTGATGCAGAAGGAAGGATAACATTTAACAGTGAATTCTTGCCACATTTGATTGAAGAAAAAAATTACATATTCAGATAGGTTTGATAAGAAAATATAAGGGCTATTATAATATATGCAACCTATTTTAGGATAGTAAACATCATGTTTCAGGATTAAGCAATAACTCATCATTGTCCCATTACAACAGAGTTTTAAACCAAGTTTCAGAGTCGCTTTGCAAGTAGACTTCATTCTGCTTAGTTCTTGAAACACGACCTTAAAAATCTCTAACTACAACTTTAATTAAAGACAAAAGTAAACAATAATTTGATCTGTAAATATTAATCAGGCTTCATTTCAAATATCTTGTTACTTATATATCATATGATAGAGATTAATAAACATTAGATAATTCATGGATGATAATTAATTCAAATGGCATTATCCAGAAGACATAGACGGCCAAACCTACAGTTCTGGATTTCTAACCAGAAGCTGGGACTGATTGACGGGGATGACACTCATAAAGTCTGTTCTGTTCATTTCTTGAAGAAGGGCACCATGGCATGGGCATACAAATTGATACTGGCTAGATGATGTTGTCATGCCTGGATGTCTTCTTGTTCTTATGTCAACATGATCATTCAGGTATCAATGGTGCAGATGCTGAGATGCGGTTGTTCTAAGCCCTGCGCTGCAAAGAGTCAGTCTATATACTGTGATGGAGACAATCCTTTTCGTTGTCATCTCAAAGAACCTCTCACCCCACTAAGAGTTTTGTTTTTTTTAATATGAGCTCGGATGGAAGAGGAAAAGAAGGAATTAGAAACGTCATAACTTTCATCACATGGGTAGGTAGTTCACCTGATTGAGATCCCACATAAGTGCTAAAAAGAGACAGATTAACAGGATGTTTCCACCCATTGGATGCCATGAACACTGGATAGTATTTGACCTCTCCTACTCTGATGTGCAAGCAAGTTCCTGAGATAAATCCATAGCTCCAATTTTTCATCTTATCGCTTATAATTATTATTGAAATTCTTAGATTTTAGTAGGATAAACTATGATAAGTGATAATATGGAATTTCAATAATTAGTCAAAAAATCAAAATAACAGAGGTATCAGATCAAGAGATATTTTTTATAGAATAAAGAAAAGAAAAAAAATAGACAGAATTCACTGGCTAATTGCCATAGATAGTCACTGAAGTCAGTGCAGATTAAGATCTATGGAATAGAGAAAAATATGTGACTGACCTACAGCTGGTTCATAGACTCATCTGAATTTAGGAGACCAAGATCCAGTCTTCATGCTCCAATTGCCATGTACAACTGGAAACTGGCCCATATCATGGAGTCACACTCAATTTGATCAAACTGAGGTTTCTCGTTACCTGAAGCTGGAATTTCCCAACAAGTTATCCCACAGTTTAATCTCTGCTGATGATAAATATATGTTTTATTTTATTAACCTCATCAACATCACTTGAAAACTTTAAATTTTCAAAGATTTCCTAGAGCTAGTTTCACCTCTGTTTTCAGGCGTAAAGATGATGGGTTTAACATGGGAAATGCTTATACTGATGGAGAATAATTTCATCCAGCACAAACGAGAAGAGCAGGGTGTGTCTCTGAAAAAAGCTGTCAGATACCATAACTAACCCAATCAAGTGGGGCTGCGGGGTCGAGAAGGTACGCCTGCCTCCGTAAAGATGCTTTATTCAGGGATGGTGAGATGATGTAAATGCTAAAGATCATTGTGAGGAGGAAGGAGCTTGACATAATTACAAAAGAAAGTAAGAAGCATCATTGACAGGTGAGTTCAGTAAGCATTGTAAAAGGAGGGACTACAGATAAGTGTGATTGGTTGAGCCAAGAAATGCAAACTTCGAGTAAAACATGTTAAGAAAGGGCATAAAAGAAAGTGTGACCTGCTATCACAGCTGACAGTTCTTTCCTCATTCCTCCATTACGCAATGGTCACAGATGGCACGTAGCATCTAAGCTATGTGTATAAATTGCAGAACTTTCAGCTGCACCTGAGAGAAGAATAAGACTTTGAAGCAATGCAGCCATTGACGAAATAGTTTTTGTGCACTGCTAATAAGTTTTAGCAGCTGTAAGCACGTGACTGAGATATTAAGAGCTGATATCAACAAGGAAAGAAATGAGAAGTAATAGGGTGTGCAGGTGAATCACTTTATTACACCATGATCGCCATTATGTACTGTCATAGTTTCCTAATCAATCGAACTAGAGTGTAGAAGAAAGTGCTAGCATGAAACCTCCTGAAGCTTAATTACACTTGGATCTGAATGCTGCCACAGACAGGAATTAGTCCTGCCTCCTATAGTCCTTCCAAAAACTCCTGGTGATCCAAGATCGATCCTGATCTCACAAACAAAAGAATACCACTTCCTTCACTCTACTCTTCTCAAGATTTCCACCCTGGGCAACTGAAAATACACTGCTCAATTCTTGAAACAAACCCAAGTAGATTAGTGTCTTCCCCTCACTCAAGGCAGCATTCACCCATCATTAACACAAAGAGATTCCTCCTTGTCCTTAGCTTAACAAAGAAAATAAACAGGTTTTAAAAAGAAAGCTTATAAAAAAGAAAGAAAAATAGACATAAAAATGTTGTACAAGGTGTAACAATATACAAGGTTTCAATTGCTTAAAAAGAAACAATAAACAGCTTATTCAAAATATACAATTTAAACTTCCAGCAACTACACAATTAAAAACAAAATGAACATATAAGCCTATTGTCTTCTACTTTTTGTACTTACATTTGGAAAATGAAGATTAGAAAGCCTGGAGAAGAGATACTCTATAGCGAGAGAGCACAACAGAATCAAGAACAAAAGGCAACACCGCAAAAAATTCTCCTGAGCTTAAAAAATCCGTTTGCCTGATGTTCTGCAGGTGTTGTTCCCTTTGTTAACCTTTAACGAAAAAACATTAACCTTAAGCTCTTTTTATGACATCTTACCACCCAAGGATAGTAATAATAAAACACCTGAAAGACGGAAAATCGCATCTGTGGGTCACTGAAAGGTCAGGGAATAATTCTGTCTCTGAGTTTGATTTTTCTATTGCATTTATTCAGGAAACTTGATTTTGGACAACAAGAGAAAAACAAATAATGAAACATTGAATTAAAAGTAAATACAGCATGAAATTTAAGATCTCTCTGTAGATGAATGTAGAAGCCTTACTCCAGGCTGTTACTACGTTATTTTCAATAAAATAAAATTAATTCCTATATAAAGTGATATTGAGAATGGATATAGAGATAACTCTTCACTGGTGTAATAGAAAAGATCCTATTGTATCCTGAAAATAAATATTTTAATGACAATTATTGTTGGAGAAGAACAGTGATACTGGCGATATTATGTGTGTCGCGTAGACAAAATGGGACAGATGCACACAGATTAGCTCCTAACTGCACTTTTTTGCACCTAATTGCAGATTAGGAGCACACAGTATGACAAAATCGCACGCAACTGGGACTGTATTATATTCTGACGGCCTACTATTGTCTTTCCTGTTGAATCGGATTCCATTCTGGTTAACATAATTAAGAGGCATTGGAGAAGGGGTCGATACTGCATCTCTGATTCTAACCACATTACATAAGCAATTCTCTCACTTGCGTTTCTCTCCATTCTTAAAATCTTATCTGTCTTAACATCCCAGATAGTACAGTGTTTTTACTCCAGCTGGGAATCGGCCCCTTTACTCCAATGAGTCTATGTGTAGTCACTCCGATCTGCCCATTATAAAATATTTGTTTCATCTTTTTTTTATTTGCGTAACGCCATTTCATGTTATCCAACTTCCAATTTAGCTAATAATTTCCAGTGGAACCGATATCAGATGTCTTCTAAACTGAGGTAAATTAGAGCCAACTGAGTTCCTTTGTCTAAAATCTGTTACCTTCTCAAAGAAGAAATCAGTTGTTGCACGATCTACCTTTTGTAAAACATGTTGTATTTGTACAAATACCTGACTAATGTCTTATCTACTCTCGTTTCAATAAATTCCGACATGCCATATTAAGATTAATGATATCTGTAATATGCAAGTCTTGAGAAAATTTTTGAACAAGAAAGTATTAAGGACATTGAGGCTAATGGTAATTGGTACAAAATACAACATGGATTTACAAAAGGTAGATCGTGCCAACCTACCTGATCGCCTTCTTTGAGAAGGTAACAGATTTTTTAGACAAAAGGAACGATTGTGGCTCTAATTTACCTCAGTTTCAAAGGCATCTGATACGGTTCCACGTGGGAAATTATTAGCTTAAATTGGAAAAGATGGGATTCAATATGAAAATTGAAAGGCGGATAAGGAACTGGTTAAAAGCAGACTACAACGGGTCATACTGAAAGGTGAACTGTTAGCTGGAAAGAGGTTACTAGTGGAGTTCCTCAGGATCGGTTTTGGAACCAATCTTATTTAATCTTTTTATACTGACCTTGGTACAAAAAGTGGGAATGTACTAATAATGTTGAGGATGACACAAGCTGGGAGGTATTGCTAACACAGAGAAGGGCTGGGATATCATACAGGAAGATCTGGATGACCTTATAAACTGAAATAATAGTAATAAGATGAATTTTATAGTGAAAATTGCAAGGTCATGCACTTAGGGATTAATAACAAGAATTGTAGTTATAAATTGGGAAGTCATCAGTTGGAAGTAACAGGAGGAGAAGGATCGGAGTATTGGTTGATCACAGGATGACTATGAGCCGCCAATGTGATATGGCTGGTAAAAAATGCTAATGTGATGTTGGATTGCATCAGGCGAGGTATTTCCAGTAAAGAAAAGAGGTGTGTAGTAACCGTTATACAAGACACCATAAGCTCTTAATCTGGATATGTGTGCAGTTCTGGTCTCTGTGTTTAAGAAAGGTGTGATTCAAATTGGAACTAGGTACAGAGAAAGGGCTACTAGGATGATCCGAGGAATGGAAAACCTATCTTATGAAAGAATCTATCTCTTTTTTGGGAAAATCTGAGAAGAGGTAAAGAGGGGGAAGGGAAGTGGGTTATTTCCCTTTGTTGTGAGACTCAGGGCATCCGAGTCTTGGGGTCCCCCAGGGAAGGTTTTGGGGAGACCAGAGTGAGGCAGGCACTGATTCCTGTCTGGTGGCAGCGCTATCAGATCCAAGCTGGTAATTAAGCTTGGAGGTTTCATGCTAGCATCTTTCTTTCTGAACTCTAAGGTTCAGATCTGAGTAGGAAAGCTATGACAGTAACATAATGATCATGGTGGTGATAAGAGCTGATTCTCACCTTCACACCCCTATGTACTTCTTCCTTTTCCATTTATCCTTTGTTGATATCGTCTATTCCTCAGTCACGGTGCCTTACGTGCTAAGGAACTTCTTAGCAGTGCACAAAACTATTTCTGTCAATGGCTGCATTGCTCAGATAGTCTTCATCCTCCTCTCAGGTGCAGCTGAAAGTTCCATTCTCTCAGCCATAGCTTATGACTGCTACGCTGCCATCTGTGACCCATTGCGTTACATGGAGAGAATGAGGAAAGGGATCTGTTCAGCTGGTGAGTGGGGCATGGATCACAACCTTCTTTTATGCCCTTCTTAACACTGTTTTTACTCCGAAGTTGCATTTCTGTGGCTCCAACCAAATCCATCACTTCATCTGTGAGCTCCCTCCTCTGTTACAATTGGCCTGTACTGAGACCCTCACCGGTCAAGTGATGCTTCTTACTTCTTTTGTGATATTAGGGTCAAGCTCCTTCCTCCTCACACTGATCTCTTACATTTACATCATCTCCACCATCCTGAGGATAAGCTCTGCGGAGGGCAGGCGTAAACCCTTCTCCACCTGCAGCTCCCACCTGATTGTGGTTGGTCTATGGTATCTGACAGCTTTTTTCCAGGACACAAAACCCTGCTCATTCTCTTTTGTGGTGCTGGATTAAATATTCTCCATCCAGTACAGCATCTTGACCCCCATGTTAAACCCCATCATCTACAGCCTGAAAAACAAGGAGGTGAAAACAGCTCTAAGGAAAATGTTTGGAAAATTAAAGTTTTTCAAGTGATGTTGATGATGTTAAATAAATTAAAATACATATTTTTACATCAGAGAGCATAGAACTGTGGATAACTGGTGTTTGGGAAATTCTCAGCTCAGGTAACTGAGACAAAACCTCAGTTGATCTAAATGAGTGTGACTCCATTGATGTCATCGGGCCAGTTTCCCAGTTGTACATGGGACAATGGAGCATGAAGGACTGGATCTTGGGTCTCCTAAATCCAGAGTGAGTGCTATGATTACCAGGCTGTAGAGTCAGTCACATATTTTCTCTATCTCCATAGCTCTTTAATCTGGCCCACTGACTTCAGGTGATCTATGGCCAATTTATGCCAGCTGAGATTCTGGCTAATTCTATAAAAACATAATCTCTCTTGATCTATTAACCTCTGTTATTTTGATTTTTTGACTAATTTATTGAAATTCCATTTATTATCACTTATCATAGTTTATCCTACTAAAATCTCAAGGATTTTCAATAATAATTAATAAGGATAACATGATAAACATTGGAGCTAATGGATTTACTCCTCAGGGAACTTAGGCTTGCACAGCAGAGTTAGAGAGAGGTCCAAATGAGCATATCCCAGTGGTTATGGCATCCACATGGGTGGGGAAAGATCCCCTGTTTAAATCCTGTCTCTTTTTCAGGCACTTCAAGTGGGGATCTCATATTCCAGGTGACTACCCTAACCATTGGGATGAAAGTTATGAGCCGTCTCCTCCTTCTAATTCCTTCTTCTTCCTCTTCCATCCGCAGCTTCATATAAAAAAGAAACAAAAACCATTACGTGGGGTTAGAGGGTTCTTAGCTGAGAATGACAAGCAAAAGGATTTGTCTCCCTCACAGTGATATAGGGACTGAACTCTTTGACAGCGGCAGGGCTTAGAACACACCCCACTCCTCAGCATCTCCCATTGACTACCTATGATCATGTTAGAACATAAGAACAAGTGAAAGACCATCCCAGGTCAGACCAACAGTCCATCTAGCCCAGTATCATGTTTCTGCCCATGGCCGGTGCCACATTCTTCAAAGAAAATGAACAGAACAGACATTTATTGAGTGATACATCCCCTGTCACTCAGTCCCAGCTTCTGGTTTAGGGACATCCAGAACATGTGGTTGCCTCTCTGATCTTCTGGACTAATAGCCATTGATGACTTATCCTCCATGAACTTATCTAATTGTTTTTAGAAACTGTCCCCATCTCAAGAAAAAGGGAACAAGAGATATTGTGAAAATGAAAGCCTGATTAAATATTTTACAGTTCAAATGCATTTTTACTTCTTGTCTTTAATAAAAGGTTGTAAGTAGAGATTTTTAATGGTGTGTTTGCCAAGGTACTAAGCAGACTGACGTCTCTGCAAAGCAAACTCTGAACCTTGTTTAAAACTGTTTAATGTGGGACAGTGAGTTATGTGGCTTAATCTCTGAAACATGATGTTTAATATCCTTCAAAATAGGTTGTCACAATTAATTATAATACCCCCGAATATTTGTCTTATCCAAACCTTATCTGAATATTGCTACATTTTTTGGTTTTCAAAGTCTAAATGTGGCAAGAAGTTCCACTGTCTAATTATGTTTCTTCTTCATGCCATCAGCACATTCATGGAACACACTCCCAATAGTGTTTCACCAAACCATCAACCTCAGCTTGTGAAAATCCTACAGGAAGAAAGGGAGGAGGTCTGCATTGAGTTGGCTTCTTCATTTCCCTATTATGTTTTTGTGAATCTCCTCTTCTCTAGAGACATGTTTAGACTCAATGGACTTACCCCTACAGCCTGTCTGCATTCAGACCTCCAACTGAGGCTTAGAAGACTTCCACTTATAGTCCACCTGCAGGACTGAATCTAATCAACATTATACACGATCCCCACCCTGCAGATACATTCACACTCGTGCTAGGAGTCAATACTTACATGTAATTTCAATAAAATTATTCATGTATTCAACATCTTCACAGGAGTAAAGTTCTTGCTGGATTTTGCCATTCTATGCCTATTTATGTGAGCATTTGTATTTTCACTAAACCTACCACTCTGAAAAGTGAGATCTGCAAGATGCTAATTAGGCCTGTACTTTCACTGGGCTCTGAATTCTGGACATTGATGAAGAGACAGGAGCAGATCTTGAATACAATGGAAATGAAAATGTAAAGATGGATACTTAGAGTTACATGGATGGACCATGTTTGGAACTAATGAAGTAGGGAAAATGTTATAGTTATAGAAAAACTGAGGGAATCAAAGCATAGATGGTTTGGCTATGTGAAAAAATTGGAAGAACATATAGCAAACAGAGAGCTAAACTTAGAAGTGGAGAGAAAGAGAAGGGTTGGCAGACCCAGAACCGGATGGATGGGTGTCATACTAAAGAACATGATCAGCTGAAGAGTTTCCAAAGAATAGCATTCAAGACAGACTGGAATGGGGAAGGATGTGAAGAACCAGCCCCATATAGATGGAAGTAAGGTTAGAAGAAGATTTGAGTTAAGTAAGTGTAACAAGACGTTCAGACACTATATTACAAGAGTGCAATATAGAGTGCATGCGTGCAAAACACTATATTGCAGATATAACAACATCCTTGAAGAAATGTTATTGAACTAAGTTTCACATCCTTGGACTTCATTGCATTAAAAATGCAAATGTTCATGTACTTCTGTAGGATTACGTGGTGCTTCTTTAGGACGGAGACATGAATAATGCAATTGCTGGGAGATATTGGGGACTTCAAAGGACTTTCTGGGATAATATGCCTGAAGTATATTTTCAAGGAAATTCTTTGGGGTGGACCCACCTAAAATCCATTCTTCTTAAGCTACACTTTGAGCTAATACCCATTGTTTGTCTGATTACCTAGTCAAGGTCTCTTCAAAGAGCCATACTGGAGAAGTCAATGACAGAGGGTCAAGAGACGATTTTTGTTTCATCTGTAATATAATGACCTTGAAACCACAAGAAAACCCCTGGGTAGGAGTTGAAGGACAGCTCCTGCCAGAGCCCTGCATACATACTGTAGCGAGGGGGGGTCCCCTCCCCCACGCTCCTGAGACAGGGCATAGGCTAGGGACCCTGCAGCCCCGGGCAGAGGCCCGGCCACCTATCCCCACCCCTAGGAAGTCAAGGGGCGGGACCGGAAGTGCAAGGCCCCCTCGGCCTGTTCCCGCCCCCAGGAAGTCAGGGGGCGGGACAGGAAGCCAGCAGCATGCTACAGCCTTTAACACATTGACTCACAATGTTCATTAAGGCTGCATCTACACTATGAGCTAGAGGTGGGATTCCCAGTTATCGAGCTAGCATTCCAAAATTAGCAGTGTAGCAGTAGTATCATGGACAGCAGTGAGTGGAGGCACAGACTAGTTTCACTGACTAGAAGACATGTTATGAACCTCATGGGTATGTAGTTTGACATGCCTAGTCCATGCCAACAACGTGCCACTGCCTGTACTACAGCAGCTACATTACTATTTAGAGTGAGTTACCTCAATGAGAGCTACAATGAGTGAGTCTGCATAAGCTGGGAATCACACCCCTAGCTGACTTGTAGACACACTAAATCTAAGGTGTTAGGCAACTGTTGGAAAGGGCTTCCTCCCTCTCCCCTAGGGAGGTAGGTTCTAGTTCCTAGATAAACCTGTTGGGTGAAACACACATGCTATTGTATAGTACAAAAAGCACCATAGTAGTGACAGAGCTTGAAACAATCTTTACAATTACTAAAGAGAAAACCCCAGGTGTCACACTTGATAGAATGTTACTGAAAAGTTCCTAGAGTGACCAAAGAATGTTACCATCATGTTTATAGACTTTGTTGCTGTTTTGACTCACTGCATCAATCAGTGCTGTTGGATACAGCTTCACCATTGTTGGGTGTATGTGGGCTTAGTGTGCCACATAGAGGAACACTACTATCAGGCCGGTGCAATCTTTAGGTGACCTAGGTGGCGCTAGGGCACTGACATTTGAGGGGCAGCAACCGCAGTGGTCGGATGTTCAGCCGCCGCGGTTGTCGCGTGTATTTCTGGGGTGGGACTTTCTGCTGCCTCTGTCGGGGGCGTGCCTTTTTGGGTGCAGGACCTTCCACCACTAGGGCGCCAAAAGGCTGCCGCTCCTGAGTACTATGGTACACTGACTTGTGCGAGGGTCAATGGTTGTATTACAGACTGGTTTTCTGTAGAATCAGGGTGCATCAAGTATGTTTCTCCAAACCTCGGTATTTATGTGTTATAATAGACTATCAGATGACAAGATTGATTGTGGACCCAGGTAGAGGTGTACTATTTAAAGATTCATCTTGAGTGGATCTTAAATATGAGGATGATATTGCCTTACTTGGAGACTACTGACCAAGCGCTGAGAAAAAGTGCTTTATCTACGATGATAAAACGAAAACCATCCCATGCCTCAAATAAACGGAAATGAATGACCTGGTGATGTGCATGTAGATGGCAATGACACTGAATGGGTTAATAGTTTTATCTATCTGGGTAGCTGGTTGACAGCAGAAGGGACTATATCTGAGAGGTCACATGTATGATCAGTCTTGCGTCAGTGGCATTTAAGCATCTTCAGATGCCTCTGTTTGGGCAGCAAAATGTCTATGTGACAACTAAGAGACAAAGTGTTCAACATGGTAGCAATGGCAACTCTGTTATATGGAGCAGAAACATATCCATTAGATAGCTGAGGAGATGACACTAGACAGTTTTCAGTGTCAAAATTACAGAGGATTCTTAACATCTGCTGGTTTGATTTTGTCACAAATGAGGACATGCTTAGATGATCCCAGCTAGTTGCAGTTTTGCATCAGTTGAGATGATGACTGCAATGGTGGGGCCATGTCAATGTGCAGAAGAAGGTACACTTTTCTGAAGGTTTAGAAAGCTGAGGTTATAAGGGTGACCATGAATAAGATTGGAAGATGCAATTCTGAGACATTTAGGAAATCTAATCCTCCATACTGACTCTTTTGGAAGCAAGCAGTCTCGCACGGAACGCCTCAGGATGGTAATCCATTCTACATGCCACCATGGCTGCATTATCGTGATGTATATCTCCTGCTGCTGATTTATACAATGTGAACAGCTTCATCTGGAGAGCCTGAGAAAGCCCTGCCCTAAATTGCATTATAGCCCAAAGATAAAGCACTTTCCTTAGAGATGGGAGACCTAGCTTCAAATCTCTGCTCCACAGCAAGCAGAAGTGGAAAGTGAATGAGTTTCTCCCTACATCCGAATACCCCAACCAATAGACACAAGGTATTAAGGGTGAGTGCAGGGGTCCATATGCTGGGCTGTCATTTAGACTTTGTTTTCCCCTTCCATGAAAATATTTGGTGAATAGGTGTCAAATTTGCAACTAATATGAGTCAACCAAAACTGTTAGTTTTTCACAAAAAAAAATGTTCTGAAAAATTTTGTCCAGCTCTACACACTATAACTCCTCCTTTCTCTCATCACCTATTTTTTCCTGCCACCTCATGCAATCTATTTACTCCATTCTCATTATGGCTAGCATCTTTAAAGGAGCATATGGGAGATGAAATGGTTTGTTGTTTGGGTGTCTAGCTCCTAGGACACTGTGAAAAATCTGAGCCTGTGTCATAAACATACAGCTAAGGGTAGCATAAAATCTCTCTTTACCCTGTAAAGGGTTAACTCCTCTTTTACCTGTAAAGGGTTAAGAAGCTCAGGTAACCTAGCTGACACCTGACCAAAAGGGCCAATAAGGGGACAAGATACTTTCAAATCTGGAGGGGGAGGGGCTTTGTCTGTCTGTTGTGTGTGCTTGCCGGAGACAGATCAAGAAAGCAAGCAATCCAACTCCATTAGTATTAGTAAGTACCAACAAAGGAATGCATTAGCTACTTTTATTTTGGCTTGTGATTTCCTTTGTAGAAGGAGGAAGGTTTATCCCTGGTTTTGTAACTTTGACGTTTTCCCTAGAGGGGAGATCCTCTATGATCTTGAGTCTTTTGTTATTCTGTAAAGTACTTACCATCCCAATGTTATGAAGGAAATTCCTTAACCTTTTCTTTAATTAAAATTCTCCTTTTAAGAACCTGATTGATTTTTCATTTTTTTAAGATCCAAGGGTTTGGGTCTATGTTCACCTACCCCAACTGGTGAGAATATATTCTCAAGTGTCCCCTGGAAAGGGGATGTAGGGCTTGGGAAATTATTCTGAAGCCTGCCCAGAAAAAGGGATGTAGGGACTTGGGGGGATATTCGGGGAAGGTAGGGCTCCAAGTGACCCTCCCTAAATGTTTGTTTAAATCACTTGGTGGTGGCAGAATTACTTCATCCAAGGTATAAAAGAATTTGTGCCTTGGGAAGTTTTTAACCTAAGCTGGTAGAAATAAGCATAGGGGGTCTTCATGCGGGTCCCCACATCTGTACCCTAACATTCAGAGTGAGGATGGAACCCTGACAGCCTGTCACTGAGATTGGATACCTAAATCCATTAGGCTCCTTTGGTAATCCAAGCCCCAGTGTTCTCATTCTTATGCGTGGAATATTGCTGCTTAAGGATTGACCCAACTCTATGTTACAGGTAGCTAGTTACAGAGAGTGGACTGCAGGGATTTCATCCTGGGGGAATAAGACAGCATTTAAATAGCTGTCAAAAATCAGTTCTTAAGTCTTGGAGTCAGATGAGGAAAGGCTTTTTACTCCACTCCCAAGGATAAACCTACCTACCTTGTCAGATTTAAGTATCTGGAGTAAAGAAGAGTTGATATCCTGACCTGGTGTATTGCAGAGGCAGAGAGAGATACTATCTACTTACTTATTGATTTGTCTGTCTAAATAGACTAAGAAAACAGAATGAGAAAACCACAGGTCAGAATGATCTCATCGTATTTATGATCCACATTTAAAAGTCA
>NC_133793.1:17991116-18030779 GCF_003597395.2 Chelonoidis abingdonii | reverse complement strand
ACCAAAAACCATTCCAGCCACCTTGGAGAATTCCTAGGAGGGAAGAGGAGGAGAAGGGAGTCTCCAGTGAGGTGGCTTCTTCGGTTTCCCTATTTGTTTTTGTTGAATTCTCTTCTTCTAACTGATTACTGCATTTGCACTTGAATGTAAGACAAAATGGCCATACCCCTTACCAAGCCTTGTTCTGGCCTTAAACCTTCCAAAACTGGGGGCTTAAGGAAAACTCAACTTATAAGTCCCACTTGCAGGACTGAAATCTTAATTCCAAACCCCATTATACATCGGATTCCCCACCCTGCAAGAATACATCCAACCGTGCTATGCGAATGTCACAGTAACCCACAATTATTTTTCATGTGTACAAAATTCTTCATAGGGATTTAACTTTCTTGCTGGATTTTTTACCCCATTATTAAAAGATTTATAGAAGCCATTTTTTCCACGAATTTCCCACAGAAAACGCAAGATGTTAAGCCCCACTTATGGGCTTGGATTTCTGGGAACATTTTGGGGAAGAAACCAGGAGCAATCTTGAACAATGGGAAGGAAAGTAAAGGATGGATTACTTTGGGGTTAAATGGGGGGATTCTGTTGGAACTTATTGAGTAGGAAAAAAGAATAAGCGACAAGCATAGGGTAGTTTGGGGCCAGTTGAAAAGGAAAAATTGGAGCACTATAGGAACAGGGAGTTAACTTTAGAAGGGAGGGAAAAGGAATGGTGGCAGACCCAAGAACAGATGGGATGCACCAATGAAATTAGCTGCAAGGACTTCCAAAAAATAGCGTTTTCAAAAAAAACCCAGGACCTGGAATGGGGGAAGGGGGAAGTGTTTAAGAAAAACCAAACCATTACAGGATAGGGGTAAGGTAGGAAGGAAGATTTGAGTAAGTTATGTTGCAGCAAGGATGTCAAACTGTTCTTACAAAGATGCAATATAGGTGCATTGTTTGTCAAAACCAAAATTATAATGCAGATCTAAAACAAGATTCCTTGGAGAAATTGTTATTTGGATTAAGTTTTTTCACATCCTGATTCATTGCATTAAAAATCAAAGACCCGTGGATTGGCATGGTGCTTTTCTAGGTAGGAAGACATTGGGGGAATAATGCCAATGGCTGGGAGATATGGATCAAAACAACCCTTGGAAGTCGATTTTCAAGAAATTCTTCAGATGATTTCCCTTAAAAATCCATTTCTTTCTTTAAAGCTTACACCTTTGAGCAGAATGCCAATGTTTGTCTGCTTTACCTAAGTCAAAGTCTTTCAAAGAGGGGGGGCCATATAAGGAGGAAGTCAATGACAAGGTCAGGAAAGTGGTTTTGGTTTGAGCTGTGAATAATGACCTTGAAACCCCACTAGAAATCCCCTGGTGGGGTTTGAAGGACGCCTGCCAGGGAGCCCCCCACACATACTTAATTTCTCATTTCTTAACTCGTACTGACATAAACTAAATTAATTTTGACTTTCGCTCTTAAATTATGGGCACACACCTGTTTGAATTTGCATTCCTTTGGGACCTGTCCAGGATTCTCCTTCATGCATATTAATTCAGTGGTTTACCCAGTGGTTTGGACCCAGCCTGGCAAAAAACTTGTTTCCAGTGTCCCCCAGGGGCATCATGTCCCCCTAACACATTGGACTCCCACAAATGTTCATTAAGGGCTGCGGGTCTCACTATGAGCTAGAGTGTGATTCCCAGTTCATCGGCTGCATTCCAATTAGCAGTGTAGCAGTTAATTCATGGACAGCAAGTGAAGTTGGGAGGGCACAAAAACTAAGATCACTGACTGAAAAAAACCATTTATGAAAGCTTTCATGGGCTTGTATTGGGGACCATGCCTCCTTTGCAAATGTGCGGTTGCTTTTTACACAAGCAAGTACGGTTACTTATTTTTGATGGTTACCTCAAGGAGAGGCTACAATGGAGTTAGGTCTGCATTAAGCGGGAATCCACCCACCCGTTAGTAGAGCACACTAAGTGTAAGGTGTTTAGGCAACTGTTGGAAAAGGGATAACTCCTTTCTTCTTCCTTCTGAGATTTGGTAGGGTTTCTAGTTCCTTACGATAACCTCTTGGGTTGAAATTTTACACTCCTTATGTAAATACAAAGGCAACCATAGTAGTGGACCAGATCCTGGAAAAAACATCTTTAACCAATCACTTAAAGCAAAAAACTTATGTTTTACCCTTGATAGAATTGTTTACTGGAAAAAGCTCCATAGAGTGACCCAAGGCTGTTACCAATCATTTTGTTTTATGGACTTTGTCGCCAGTTTTGACTCAATGGCACTCAAATTCAAGTGCTGGGATATAACAAGTTTCACCATTTGTTGGGGATGGTATTTGGAGGGGCTTTTAGTGGCCAATAGTTGAACCCATAGGTGACTAGGTGGTCACCAAAGGGGCACTGGGACATTTGGGGGCAAGCACAACCGGCAGCGGCCCAGATGTCTGCGGCCCACGGTGTCCTCTCTCTGGGAGGGACTTCTGCTGGCCTCTGTCGGGGGTTTTCTTTTTGGAAGCGGGGACCTTTCCACCCAACCTTCAGGGACCCAAAAAGGGCGCCGGGCCATTGGGAGTTTACTTGGTCCGGACTTGTGCGAGGGTCATTTGTGTATTAGATTGGTTTTCTGTACTCAGGGGTGATCCAAGTGGTTTCTCAGGCCTCGGTATTTATGTTATAAAATTGGACTTCAGATGGGACAAGATTTGTTGTGGCCCAAATTTAAGGGAGGTGTTATATTTTAAAAAGATTTCCTTTAAAGTGGATCTTAAACATATGAGGACGATAATTGCCTTAACTTGGAGGACGACTGGCCATTGGGGTGAGAAAAAGTACTTTTCTACGTGGGAAAACGGAAAACCATGTCCATGCTTTCTGATAAAACGGAAACTGAATGGACCTGGTGGTGTGGGCATGTGATGGCAAATGGGGAACACTGAATGGGTAATAGTTTTTTCTATTTCCGAATGGTCATTTTGAATTCAGAAGGGACTATGGGGTTGGAAAGAAGGTTCCACATTATGGATTCAGTCTTGGCTTAGTGGCCATTAAGGCATTTTTTCAGATGCCCCTCTGTTGGGCAAGCCAACATGGTTCTGTGTGAACACTTAAGGAGACGAGTTGTTAACCAACCTTGTAAGCAATGGCAAACCTTTGTTATATGGAGCAGGAACATAATCCATTACGATAAGCTGAGGGATGGATGAACCACTATACAAAGTTTTCAGTGTCCAAAATTACAGAGGATTCTTAAACCATTTTGCTGTTTTGATTTTGGTTCCAATATGGGGTATGTTTTAAGATGATCCAGGGCTAGTTGCAAGTTCTTGATCAGTTGTGATTGGATGGGACTGAAAAATGGGGGTTTCCAGGTCCCCAATGCGGCAGCAGAAAGTACCACTTTTCTGAAGGGTTAAAGCTGGAGTATTAAGGGTTGACACGAATGAGAGGAGGATTTCAAAATTTCTGAGAAATTTTAGGAATCTAATCTTTTCCCATCCGAACTCTTTGGGAAATAAGCCAGTTTCTCGCACGGAACCCACCCTTTACATGCCAACCATGGCTGCTTATCGTGATGTATATCTCCCTGCTGCTGATTTATAACAATGTGGAATAATCATCTGGAGGGAGCCTGAGAAGGCCCGGCCAAGAAAAGCGCCTTTCTAAGAGGATACCTAGCTTCAAAATCTTCTGCTCCACAAGCAAAGCAGAAGTAAAGAAAGTTGAATTAAGTTTCTTCCCACCAATTCGAATACCCTAAACATTTAGACCAGGGATTTGGTTGAAGATTGGCTGAATGCTGGCATATGCTGGGCTTGTCAATTTTAGGACTGTTTATTTCCCCTTTCCATGAAATTATGGTGTGAATAGTGTGTCAAAATTTTGCAACTAATACTGAGGTTCAACAAAACTCTTAGTTGTTCACAAAAAAAAAAAAAATGTTCTAAAACATTTTGTCCAACTCAACACTATAAACCTCCCCTTTCTTTGCATCACCTATTTTTGTCCTGCCACCGTCACTTGCAATCTATTTATCCATCTCTCAATAGGGCTTATCATCTCAAAGGAGGTAATGGGAGATGAGAATGGATTGTTGTTGTGGGTGGTCTAGGCTCTCGGGACATCTGTGAAAATTTGAGGCTGGTATAAACATACGTCTAAGGTAGCATAAAATCTCTCTTTACTTCCCGTTAAGGGGTTAACCCCTTCCTTACCTGTAAAGGTTTACAGCTTCAGTGTAAACCTAAGCTGACAACCTGACCAAAGGGGGCCAATAAGAGGGAAAATACTTTTCAAATCTGAAGGGGGGTTGTCTGTCTGCTTGTTGGCTGCCGAGGGACAGATTCCAAGGAAAAGGGCCCAAAAGCCAAATCCAAACTCATTAGTATTAGTTAAAGTTTTACCAGCAACAGGAAATGTGGTTTAGCTTATTTTTGTTTTTGGTTGTTGATTTTTCCTTTGTTAGAAAGAAGGCGGTTTATTCCTGGGTTTTGTAACCACTGACAAGTTTTCCCTAGAGGGGGTCCTCTTATTGACTTGAGTCTTTTGTTATCTTGTTACATTACTTACCATCCCAATGTTATAGAGGGAAATTTCCTTTACCTTTCTTTAATAAAATTCTTCTTTAGGAAAACCTGAATTTGATTTCCATTGTTTGATCCCAAGGGTTTGGGCTTGTGTTTCACTGTCCCAACTGGTTTGAGGAATTATATATCCAAGCTCCCAGGAAGGGGTGTAGGAGTTTGGGAGATTTTCTTTCAAGGCTGCCCAGGGGAAAAAAGGGGGTGTAGGGACCCTGGGGGGGATATTCGGCTAGGTGGGGCTCAAAAGTGGGCCATCCCCTAAAGTTTGTTTATCCACTGGTAGTGCAGTGGCATTACTTAATCCAAGGTATAAAAAGGGAATTTTGTTGCCTGGGAAGTTTTTAACCTTAAGTGGTAGAAAGGGAAGCTAGGGGGGTCTTTTCATTTCGGCAGGGCCCCACAAACTCTGTGACCCTACGTTCAGGGGAGTTGGAGGAGGAACCCTGGGGGACAAGCCTTGTCACTGAGATTGGATACCTAATCGTAGGGGTCCTTGTAAAATCCAAGGGCCTTCCCAATGCTCCTTCTTTATTGCCATGGAATATTGCTGCCTTAGGAATTGAACCAATAACTTCAATGTTATAGGTAGCTTGTTACAGGAGTTTGAAAAAACTGCAGAGATCAGTTCCTGGGGGGAATAAGACAGCATTTAAACAGCTCTTAAACATCAGTTCTGGGGTCTTGGAGTCCAAGGATGAGGGGAAAAGGGGGTCTTTGCTTTTCCACTCCGCAGGGACCCAAAAAACCCAACTATTTGTCAGATTTAAGCATTTGTTAGTAAAAGAAAAGAAGTTGATATTTCCTGATATGGTATTGTGCAAGGAGGACAGGTAGGAGGGCTATCTACTAGGTTGGTTGATTTTGTCTGGTCTGAATAAGGACTAAAGGAAAACGAAAAGGAAAACCCACAGTTCAGGGTGAATCTCTTATTTTATGATTCACAATTTAAAAGCATCTGAGTGATTCTTATGTTCTCTTTTTAATCTTATTTATTCCTTTACCATTAACAATTGATCAGATTTTGCCCCCCCTTATTTCAAGGGGTCCTCAGTAAGTGTTCCCATTGGACTTCTGGGCCTGGATGGCAGCAGGCTGTACACAGGAGGCAGGTGGTGAAGTTAAATTCTCTATTGGAATTAGGGCTCTGTGATGAGGGGAAAGGAAGGTTCTGTTGGGCTCAAAAAAACCCAAGGGGTGGTCCATAAAGCATTTACCCCACCCACTTCTCTTTCTTGAATATCCTGGGGGGATCCAAAGGGAACAGCTACAACTCCACTCTATTGCTCCCCACAGGACTGAGTTGCAAACACAGGGGGCCATGGATGAGAAGGCCTAGGGCTACTACCTGGAATTTCATTCATCTCTCCTCTCTCCTTTTCTCCCCAGGCAGCACTGAGAAAATTGAGTTCATTTGGTGCACGTTAGCTGTAGTTTCTTTTTTTAGAGAGTGAGTGCGTATGTGCGTGTGTGTTTGTTTTAAGGGAATGAGTACGTTAGGGGTAAGGCATTATCTGGAGAAGACTCTTAACTTTATTAAGAACATAAGAATGGCCATACTGGTCCATCTAGCCCAGTATCCTGTCTTTCAACAGTCGCAGGTGTCAGATACTTCGGAAGAAGTGAACAGAACAGACCAATGTATCAAATGATCCATTCCCTTTTATCCAGTCTCAGCGTCTACTAGTCAGACGTTTAGGGACATTCAGAGAGTGGGGATGAGTCCTTGGACATCTTGGCTAATAGCCAATTACCCTAATTAACTCAATTAACCCTTTTTTTAACCCAGTTATTATTTTGGCCTTCACAACATCCTGTGGCAATGACTTCCACATGTTGACTGTGTGTTGTGTGAAGAAGTGCTTCCTTATGTTTGGTTTAAACCTGCTGCCTATTAATTTCATCGGGGGACCCCTTATTTATATATTATGTGAAGAGGTAAATAACACTCCCTTATTCACTTCCTCCACACCATTCTTGATTTTACAGGCCTCTGTCACTTTCCCCTTAGTCATCTCTTTTCCAAGCCAAACTTTCCCAGTCTCTTTAGTGTCTCCTCAAATAGAAGCTGTTCTATACCCATGATCATTTTTGTTGCCCTTCACTGTACTTTTCCCAATTCTGATATATCTTTTTGTGAGATGGAGCAATGAGTACTGCACCATCAGAGATTCGTGTGTAGGCTGGAAAATCTGAAATTTTGAAGTAAAATATTTCATTTTTTCATAAGGAAAATCTAACCAAAAATTTTCATTCAATTTGACCTCCCAAAATGAAATCAATAGATGTTTTTTCAAAAATATCTGCCAGGCACAGGGTTGGAAAGGCCATGGTGAGGACAGAGCATCAGGGAGAGGACACACTGAGGGGATGACCGGGATGTGGAAGCTGTGGGCATGTACATGGTCCTGGAGGGGTTTACCTGAAAGGAGTTTTGGTCTGCATGAAGTGCAGCCTGATAGAGCTGCTGGAAGAAAAGATAAGAGGACTGGGAGATGCAGGTGGAAACTCTGGCTGAAGTTTAGAAGGGGGGTTGAGCAGATGATGGAGCACAGACATGATGAGGCACAGGGAATAAAGCTCAGACATCAGATGGAAGCAGGACCAAAGACCTTCTGAGGAGGGGCTGCTGGGTGAGCAAAGTGGACCGGTGGAAGCATGTGACTAGGGAGAACCAGGCAGAGGAAAAGACGGGCCAGCGACAGAGAATAGAACTCAGAACAGGTTTGCTGGGTTGGAAAATGAAGATGGAGCACACAGAGTGCTTCGCTGAAGGAGAGAGGGCCGAAAAAGAGACGAGCAGCTAGTCCTGCAGAAGGAGGAGAGGAGTCAATGTAGGCAACACCAAGTATGAGCCCCTAGGAGGATTGCAAAATGGCAAATACGAATCGAAGAGGACTTTGCGGCCAGCGGGTGCAGGGGATAGACAGGAGAATCAGCACTGTCACCAGGAAAAGGCAAGTCTACGTGATTGGAGACTCCTACTGAGAAGGATAGACAGGCCTGTAACTAGAGCTGATCGGGAGAACAGAAGGGAGTGCTGTCTGCTGGGGGCTAAGATACAAGATGTGGACCTGAGGCTGAAAAGATCCTAGCGAGAGCGGGAAAGAATCCGTTGATTGTCCTCATGTGGAACGAATGATACGGTAGTTACTCACTGGACTGTATCAAGGAGGACTATGCCAGATGGGAAAGACGCTCAAGGAAATCGAGGCTCAGGTGATCTTCAGTGGGATTCTGCCGTTCCTAGAGAAAGGGGGCGACGAAGAAGTGACAAGATTATGACGATTAACAGATGGCTCAGGCAGTGGTGCTATAAGGAGGGCTTTGGGATGTAACGGTCATTGGGAAGCATTACAGACAGACGACTGTTCTCTCGGGATGACTTCACCTAAGTAAGGAGGGAAATAGACTTCTAGGATGGAGGCTCGCTGACCTCATTAAGAGAGCTTTAAACTAGGAAGTTGGGGAGATGGTTGGAGATGTCCAGGAGATCTCCATGCCAGAATTAACCTGGAGAGGGAAGTAAACAAAGTGAGAGGGGGGATACGCTTGTGGACCGAAGAATTGACCCAAGGAGGAAAAGCGGTAGTAGAAACTAGACTAACAGGTGATGCTGGTGGTAGAAGGTCTGTGCACAACGGGGTAAAGAAGTGCACTGACGCCCAAACGCCAAAAATTAAAATGTCTGTACACTAATGCGAGGAGCCTAGGGAACAAGATGGAGGAACTGGAGCTACTGGTGCAGGAAGTGAACCGGATATTATAGGGATAACAGAAACCTGGTGGAATAGTAACTCATGACTGGAGTACAGGTATTGAAGGCTATGTGCTGTTTAGAAAAGACAGGAAGAAAGGCAAAAGGTGTGGAGTAGCATGTACATCAATGATGAGGTTAACTGTAATGAAATAAGAAGTGATGGAATGATAAGCAGACAGTCTGTCTGGGCAAAAATCACACTGGTAAAAAAGCTACTAGAGCCTCCCCTGAGATAGTGCTTGGGGTGTGCTACAGACCGCCGGGATCTGATTTGGATATGGATAGAGACCTCTTTAATGTCTTTTAACGAAGTAAACACTAAGGGGAAATGTGTGATCATGGGAGACTTCAACTTCCCAGATATAGATGGAGGACAAGTGCTTGCAAGAATAATAGGGTCAGATTTTCTGGATGTGATAGCGGATGGATTTCTTCACCAAGTAGTTGAAGTACCGACAAGAGGGGATGCCATTTTAGATTTGGTTTTTGGTGAGCAGTGAGGGACCTCGTAGAGGAAATGGTGGTAGGGGACAACCTTGGTTCGAGTGATCATGAGCTGATTCAGTTCAAACTAGATGGAAGGATAAACAAAGGTAGATCTGGGATTAGGGTTTTTGACTTCTCAAGGGCTAATTTTAAGAGTTAAGGAAATTAGTTAGGGAAGTGGATTGGATGGAGGAACTTGTGGATTTAAATGCGGAGGAGGCCTGGAATTACTTTAAGTCGCAGCTGCGGAAACTGTCAGAAGCCTGCATCCCAAGAAAGGGGGAAAAAACCATGGGCAGGAGTTGTAGGCCCAGCTGGATGAGCAAGCATCTCAAGAGAGGGGATTAGGAAAAAGTGGAAGAAAAGGCGGGATGAAAAGCTTACAGGAGTGGAAAAAGAGGCAGGATTAGCAAGGGAAGCTACCTTAGTGAGGTTCAGAACATGTAGAGGATTAAAGTGAGGAAGGCTAAAAGCCATTTAGAACTGGACCTTGCAAAGGGAATTAAAACCAATAGTAAAAAAGGTTCTACAGCCACATAAATAAGAAGAAAACAAAGAAAGAAGAAGTGGGCCGCTATACACTGAGGATGGAATGGAGGTTAAGGATAACCTAGGCATGGCCCAATATCTAAATAAGTACTTTGCCTCAGTCTTTAATAAGACTAGTGAGGAGTTTAGGGATGATGGAGGGATGATAAACGGGAATGAGGATATGGAGGTGGATATTACCGCATCTGAGTAGAGGCCAAACTTGAACAGCTTAATGGGACAAAATCGGAGGGCCCGGACAATCTCCATCCAAGGATATTAAAGGAACTGGCGCATGAAATTGCGAGCCCCGTTAGCGAGAATTTTTAATCAATCGGTAAACTCGGGGGTTGTACCGTACGACTGGAGAATTGCTAACATAGTTTCCTATCTTCAAGAAAGGGAAAAAAAGTGATCCGGGTAACTATAGGCCTGTTAGCTTGATGTCTGTAGTATGTAAGGTCTTGGAAAAAAATTTAAAGGAGAAAGTAGTTAAGGACATTGAGGTCAATGGTAATTAGATTGGGACGAATTGCAACATGGATTTACTAAGGTAGATCGTGCCAAACCAACCTGATCTCCTTCTTTGAGAAGGTGACGGATTACTTAGACAAAGGAAATGCGGTAGATCTAATTTACCTCGATTTCAGTAAGGCGTTTGACACGGTTCCACATGGGAACTGTTAGTTAAATTGGAAAAGATGGGATGAATATGAAAGTTGTAAGGTGGATAAGGAACTGGTTAAAGGGGACTCCAGCGGGTCGTACTGAAGGGTGAACTGTCAGGCTGGAAGGAGGTTACTAGTGGAGTCCCTCAAGGATCGGTTTTGGGACCAATCTTATTTAACCTTTTTATTACTGACCTTGGCACAAAGAGCAGGAAATGTGCTAATAAAGTTTGCGGATGACACAAAGCTGGGGGGTATTGCTAACACAGAGAAGGACCGGGATACTATACAGGAAGATCTGGATGACTTGTAAACTGGAGTAATAGTAATAGGATGAAATATAATAGTGAAAAGTGCAAGGTCATGCACTTAGGGATTAATAATAAGAATTTTCGAGATATACATTGGGGACGCATCAGTGGAAACAACAGAGGAGGAGAAGGACCTTGGGGTATTGGTTGATAGCAGGATGTCTATGAGCCGCCAATGCGATAATGCCGTTAAAAAAAGCAAATGCGGTTTAGGATGCATCAGGCGAGGTATTTCCAGCAAGGATAAGGAGGTGTTAGTACCGTTATATAAGGCGCTGGTGAGACCCCACCTGGAATATTGTGTGCAGTTCTGGTGTCCCATGTTTAAGAAGGATGAATTCAAACTGGAACAGGTTCAGAGACGGGCTACTAGGATGATCCGAGGAATGGAAAACCTGCCTTATGAAAGGAGACTCAAAGAGCTTGTCCGACCACAAGCCTTCTAAATTTTCTTTTTTGTGGATTGAGCAGAATTTTAACTGTAGTTGTGTTTCATTGTTAAGGACTGGAGAATTTCGAATTGTGAAATAAAATATTTCTTTCATACGGGAAATCTACAACAAAAACTTCTTCCATTGGACCTCTTCAAAAATGAATCTTAGAAATTTTTCTTTCCAAAAATTGTCCCAAGGCTGAAATTAAAAAAAAATGAGTTAAACATTTCGATTTAAAATGACAAATTACCTCACTCAATGTCATTTAAGATTTCAAATAGGATTGAGGAGATGAAATGTGGACACTTCAAGCTTGCTTGGTTGTCATAAAAAAGACAAAATGAAAATATGTTTAGACATTTTTCTGCATTCAATTTTTCATGAATATTTCCTTTCAAAAAAATGGACATTTTCAACTTTCTGGTTATTTGGTGTAAAACAAAATGATTTTTGAAATATGGAATTTACTGAGTGATTGAAAAAGGGCGGATTGGCAGGGGCCCTGGAGGTTTTTCGCCTTCCTCTGCAGCGTGGGGCATGGGTCACTTGCTGGTGGATTCTCTGGAGCTTGAGGTCTTCAAACCACAATTTTGAGGACTTCAATAACTCAGTCATGGGTTAGGGGGTGTTATAAAAGTGGATGGGTGGGGTTCTGTGGCCTGCTTTGTGCAGGAGGTCAGACTAGATGATCATATTGATCCCTTCTGACCTACGAGTCTATGAGTCTATGAGTCTATGTCAAGCTGAAATTTAAAAAAATGAGTTAACATTTCGATTTAAAAAGACAAAATTACTCATCTCAATGTAATTTAGATCAAAATATTGATTGAGAATGAAATTGACACTTCAAGAGACTGGCTTGTTTCAGTAAAAAAGGACAAAATGAAATGTTTAGACATTTCTGCATTCCAAAATTTTATGATATTTTCTTTCACAAAAACATTCACATTTCAACTTTCTGTCCTATTTTGGGTTTAAAACAAATGATGAAATATGGAATTGACTGGGTGATGAAAATTTCTTTTTCCGATCATGTCTAACATTTGTACAGAACCAACCATGGCAAGGCCTTAATCTCACCTAATTTTAATATAAAATATATAATAATAAAGGAAGAAGTGGTATTTCCAGGTTCTTTATTTGTTATATTTAATTCCTTTGGGTCATGGAATTTCTTTAATTTTATCTGATGCACAATGACTAGTAGTTGGTTGGTGTTTAACAGATGCTTGATAGTAATAATCTTCTGTAATTTGAGTAAAATAAATGGGCAGATGTATTGCAGAGGTTAATATATTAATACACATAAAGTAGTATGAGATCTCTGGGACAAGGATGCTACTGAAGAACACTGCTCTCTTTTTGTAATGCCATTGTCTGTGTCACAGAACCATAAAAACAGCTGTGCTGAGACAGACGTGCCATCTAAATCCTCTATCCCATTTCTGACAGTGACCAGGAACAGATGTTCCAAGGGAGATTCAAGAACCTTACAATAGACATGATATTTAATATTCCTTTCAGTAATGTTATCATAATTAATCATAATAAATCTGGATGTTTTTTCATACCCTATCTCTTTTTGAATTTTGCTACATTTATGGTCACAGTGTATCCCTGTGGCAAGGAGTTCCACAATCTAATCATGTGTCTTCTTCAGACCATCTGCACATGCATGGAAAACCATCCCAACACTGCTGCACCAAATCACCCCCATCAACTTATGCAGATTCCATAGAAAGAAAGAAAGAAAGAATTACCTGACTGAATGGGCTTTTTCCATTCAGCTATTCTAAGTTTTGTGCATTTCTTCTCTGCAGACATGATACTCCATGCACTGGAGTATTTCAACTAAATGCACAGATCCCCATAGCCCTTCTGCATGTAGATATCCATATCCAATACGTTCCAGCATCTTTCGCACTTCCATCCTAATTTCTTCCCTTTTAGCTTCCGGTATTCGATATGGTCTTATCGTCACCCTTACTCCGGGGCTGGTGACAATATGATGTTGGACTAGTGCCGTTTTTGACCTGGTTGGATACAATACGTCTGGTTTCCCGGTGGTTTCATTTCAAAATGACTCCATCCCGTGTTTTTTCTGGAGGTTAAGTCAGGAGATATCTTTAACCTGCCGTGGGCCCGTCCCTGAGGGTAGAGAGCTCTCCTCGATGACCAAACGCTGGCGTCTCCTCTTCATGTCTAGGCCAGGGCTTTGTAAGTTGTTCTGTAGTTGATTGTGGTACTATTTTGCTCTGGCTTTTTCTTTCTGGGCTTTTTCCGGCGGTTCTGGTTGTCTAACCTTAAATCTTCACTTCTCCTAATGGCTTATCCTTTTCCAACTACTCAATATGGTCCGTCACAACTGGCTAGGAGTTTGCTTTCTTGTGGTCGGCACTCTAACACGCAATCACGCTCGTCCTCCCACACCGCTGAAATCTTTCGCATTTTCGCCCGACGGTTGTAGTAAATGCGGTTCCGCTGTGCTTCTTGTGGCTTTTTATAAATGCTGCGCTCTGACTAATCGGTACTCGAGTTAATCCGCTCTCGCATCTGTTCACTGTACATGCTTCAATAATATTCTTCTCCCTGGGTTGCGGTTGTTCTACCAATCCTCCTTGGCAGATTCTCAATATCCCGCGTGGGTGGGCGTCCATTATAGAGTTAAAGGAGAAAAACCGGTGGACGCCTGGGAACTTCCCGTATAGCGAACATTAGAATACGGCAAAAGAGTGGTCCCAGTCCCTTCCATGCCTGTGCTCCACCTCGCATAGGTTACATAGCTTGAAGGGTTCAGATCTTCCAGACTAGCCCGTCTGTTTGGATGTAGAGGCACGGAGGTCCGAAATGGCCTGTATTAAAGGAACTAACGGAGCAGGGGCCAAGGCGCACATAATAAGACTTCTTTCATTAGGTTTTGGACAGTAACGGGGTTCCTACCTGGTCTGTCAGGATCTCTTAGGATTGCCACTCCTGCGAAAACGAGTAGTTTCTTTTAGCTATGCCTTATACGTGGGTGGGGGTGTGGTTTTTTTTTAAAGGGGGATGGGCCCCCAACGCTGGAATGCGTCGTGCGCATAGCGGATTTTTGTTATCTAGTAACGTTTCGGTGGCCGTCCCCAATTTTTAAGTGGGGGCCCCACTATGTCCTACAATAGATATCCTTCGGCCACGGGACATCAATATCAGTTAAAGGTACTAGTGGGGCCCGCCAAGTGAGGGTCGGGGGCTAATGAGCCTGGCATTCAGGGCAGGAAGGCACAATAACGCTGGAACTTGCTGCTGTCGTTATTCCCTCACTAATGTAAACTCTTAGTATTTGCTATGGCATGGCGTCTTGTCTAATACCCCCTAGTCCCCAAAGTGATAAATGCTGTGAGCATAACTACTCTAGTACGGCCCTCATAGTGTTTCCCCGTGGCGTAAGACTAGGAGTTGCCTACTGTCTGCCCGCCTCTCGCAAATATTTGGCTCTAATTATTCTGTACAACAAGATCACGGCTTTGAGCACTGTAATATGCCTTTGGCCTTTGAGCTTCCCTATGGAGTCAGGTGCTCTAATTGGCCACAGCTGTTCTAGTTAATCTAAAGCAAACCTTCCTCCCTTGGCAGGGAATAAGGCCCCCTGCTAACACTCTTATGCTGCCTTCTGACCATGCTGTATCACAATAGGCAGCAGCCCCATGGCTCCTGACTGGCTCCCTACCCTATGTAAACCCAAGGGGTGCTCCAGGGAACAGCATGGATCTTCTGTAGTTGCTCTGACTGTTCTGGCTCTATGTTCTTGAACTCCTGGCTTCACTGTGTCTTGTTTTGGACTTTGCCTCCTGACTCAGACCCTGAAACTTGACTTGGACTCTGATGCTCAGTATTGACCCTGGCCTGGAACTGACTATGAACTCCTTGGCTACCCTGAGACTCAGGTTTGCCCCTTGGCCCTGACTGCCCTTTTTGAGTTCCTGAAACTGATAGTCTTCCAAATAGCCCATGGAACTGGGGAGTGGTGTAGCTCATAGGGCTAGCTTGCCTTTACTATATTCAGTGCCTTACCTTCCTTATATTTAGCTGCTTTCATTATAGTCAGCTGTAATGCAAGAAACGTACAGGCCTGTATCCTGTAAGATATTAGCTGAAGCATTAGTTTGCAGAAGTGTGGTCAAGTAGGCTGTAACCCTTGGCACAGAGCAGCCGTTACCTTTAGGTTTGGGGAACGAAGAAGAGCTTGCTCAATGGCAGGAGTCAGAATGGTCCAGCAAATGTTGCCACAAGGAACATGGAAGTAATAACTGCAAATCTGCTTAAGCAACGGGTGATGGGTTCCCAGGCTCACGGTTCCTCAGAAGCTCACCTGTTAGGGACCTTAGTAGATGGGTCCTCCAGACTTCACAGATCACCAGGCAGCTGCCTCCCCGGACAGCCCAACTCTCCAGGTAGCTGGGATTTGGGTAGCCCAGGGAGGCAGCTGCCTGGGAAAAGCTGATCAGCAATTTTTCAAAGAAACTTTTCTTCATCCAAAAATGCTGATTCATTGAAACTGTAACTTGTCCTGGGAACATGTTGGTTTCAATTAAACTTTGATAGAGAAGGTTTCTCAGGTGAAAGATAGAATTTCTGGTCAAAATTAGAGAAAGAGAGAGATGCCCCAAGTAGCGAATAGACTAGATGTTAGGGTACTCAAGTGGGCTGCTCTGAATTAGGCAGAGCAGGGACTTGAACCTGCATCTTCCCCAGTCCAGGTGAGTTGGGTCAGAGTCACTGACTTTGGTCCAATGTATATTTAATAATTTATATCAAGAGGAACAGCTCCAACAGGACAAAGCAAAAGAGAAAGCAAGTCTCTTTAGAGGCTTCTTGTTAGGATACTCACCTAAAATGTAGGAGAGCCAGGTTCAAAGCCCTGCTCTGAATTACGCATGACTGGGCCGAGAGCCCTGGAGAATGAAATCCTCCTTTCACCCACAAATCAAGTACCATCAGGACAGCACGTTTGTGCCCTTGTCCCAGTCAATGTATCTGACACCGAATCTGGAGGAACCAGCTCTAGGGAGAAGAGAGGATGTTTATCTAGGATGAGGGCTGGGATTTCAAAGAGGCTGAATGAGTTAAGCACAAGTTCCCATGGATTGACCTCTCTCATTCCATTAGGCCCTTCTTCACAAGCGCCAGACATGATGTTCACTGTCAGACAATAAACCTGTCATCGTTGCCTCTGGGAGAGAATGCAGGAGAACCAGCTGCTTGGAGCAGCTTCCAGGTAGATGAGGCACCCAAGAATTCTGCAGAGCTCTTTGGGAGGAGTGAGCATGGTGGGTCAAGGGTAGAGTTTGACAACTTTTTCCAAGCCATGGGCAGATTCCTTTTTACTTAGCTAGAATAGTAGAAGCATCTGCCATTAATAGACTGAGGATACTATTTTCGGGTGCAGTTTTTTTGACCAGCTCTATCAAGCTCAGTTTCAATACACACCACCCATGCAATGTATCGTAGGTCATGAGCATGCAGCTGGCTCGGAACGTGGATGTCTGAGATGATGTGGGCATAAATCGGCCCCTCATTACACTAGTGTGCAACTCCCCTGATAGGCCTCACTCCTACTCTGCAGCAGTGCAGTGGTAGGCCAACAGCTATACCTCATTAATGCAGAAACAGAGTCTAAGTTGCGCTCATATGATGGTCACCATCTTGGCTGACACCTTGTGGTTGAACTAGAGACCTCCAGAGCTAAGGGCTTGAGTCTCTGCAGCTTGAGCTAAACAGCCAGGCTCCCTGGTATGGATATGACAGACTTACAGGCTCTTGGAATTGGGCACAGAGGGAATTTGAAAGGCACACAGACTGGTGGGTGGCATTCGTACGTGTGACACTGTGCAGCCACTTTATCTGAACGGGAGTCACCTCTCTCAGCCACAAGGACAGGACTCACAGACATTTGAACTAATCCAATGCCACTGCCTCTGTTTCAGTTAATTTTCTGTCTGGTTCCTTTCTCCCTTCCCCTCCCACACAGCTACACGCAGTCACTCCGTCTCTCACACTTCCCAATGTACATGTAACCCAGCCTAACACAATGTGCCTCCTCGTCCCCTTCTAGTGGTCAGACCTCGTATAGCAGCTTATGAGTTTGCTATTGTCTGTGCACTTTGTTCTTTAGCACAGTCTACACAGGATGCTAACATATAGTTATGCATAATATTGTACATCCCACAAACACGCACACTACTGCACAGCCCACAAACACACTGCAGCGTCCAGTCCATATACAAACACACAACAATGTTCAACCACCATACACATGCAAAACCACAGAAGTGTAGAGTCTAGATTTACATTAATATAATTAGAATACAGCTCTGAAGGCTTATCTGCAAAGTGAGAGGCAGTCAGTAACTTACAGAACTGTGGTCATCAAGGAAATGGCATTGATAGATTTCAAGGTCAGAAGGAACCACTGTGATCATGTAGTCTGACTTCCTGCAAAACACAGGCCATAGAACTCCGCCAAAAACTCTTTTTTATCTAGATCATATTTAAAAAAAAAAATTTAACCTTGATTTAAGAAATTGCCAGTGATGCAAAATCCATCACAAACCTTTGTAAACTGTTCCAATGCTTGATTAACCTCACTATTAAAAAAGTATGCCTCTATCTCCTCACTTCATTAGCAACTTATGGAATTATTTCTCCCACATTTCATCTAGAAAGAAGAACATCCCTCGTTTTTAATCTCTCCCTCTTGAACCACTGGCAATGTACATACATCAGCACTCAGCAATATAAACAGGTAAGAATACAAAATCCACTTATATGCTAATATTTTTGTACCGGTGAAGAATCAATCTCATCAATCCCATCTTTACTGAATGTAGTTCATATTTTTGTAAAAATCTCTAGTTTTTGCAAAAACTAGAATAAATCATAGGCAATGGATATATCCAAAGACCAGATTCTTCTCAGTGTCGGCATTTTCCATTTCAAATATGTAACAAAATAACTTATTTCATTGTTAAAATTTGTCCTAATCTTCCCAAAATTGTTTCTATAAATGTGGACTATATATTAAAGAAATTTCCAAGTTTATAGAGAGATGGCATCTCCTCCCTCTATCCTTGCTGGGTAGAATAGAAATATCCAAAACAAATATCTTGCCAACAATTACTTATATCATTAACTTATTGTCTTTCAAGGTCTCTCTCTTTCTCTTTGCTTGAATAAATAGGCTTACCACGCAATTTAGATGAGATAAAAACCAGTCTTATTTATCACAGACGATCCTTAAAAAATCCTGGGCAACTGGAGGTATGGGGTTTCCAGATTTGTATCTATATTACCTAGCATTTCAAATGCATCCTATTGTAAGCTGGTTCTCCTCCAGTACCTCTGTATACAGACCAGCCTACTCTGAGATCAGAAAAAGCTTAGCCATGCCATTTGGGTCCCTCACTTCTCTTATATACCTTAGGCTACCCGCACCCTTAGGGAAAAATCCAATCTTTGCTTCTACATGGGGCATCCTACAACTCATTAAGATGATTGTAGCATCTGATCTTACTAATTCTCTTTTTGTACCATTATGGGATACTCCGTGCCTCAGGATCAAGGTCAATTCCACACTTAAGACAATTTGGCTAGAAAAAGGATCAACAAAAATTGAAGATATAATAAAAAATGATAGACTGGCCTTCGATTACAAGTGTAACAAATATCAGCTACTGCTGTCTCACAGTTCTTTCCTTCAGTGGCTATGATGAAGGATTCATGCAAGGATCGGGGACAATCGGTCTGTTTCAATTCTTTCACCTCTAGAAGAACACGTTAAGAAACATGGGGAAAAAAGTCAATTTGTAGGAATTACTTATGGGTATGTAGTGGGGCAGCTGCCCCACTCCCCAAGAGCGTGGGCTGCAGCAGGTCAGTGCGCCTGCGCAGATGGGCAACCACTTAGAGAAGAGCTTATTGGGAGCAAATCGGGGCCCAGATTGGAGACAGCTAATCAGGGCCAGGCTCAGCCCTATAAAAGGCTGCTCAGGGAGAGGAGAGTCAGTCTGTCCCAGGACTTCAACAGAGGAAGGCCAGTCTCCAGAGCTGGGAGACTAGCACTGTGGACAGCACAGTGCTGGTCTGGCTTGGGGAGCAGAAGGGAACTCTAGCTCATAGCCTGGCAGGCTGTAGGCCCTGAATGGAAGGGCCTAGCGGGTGCAAGGGGCATAAAGGAAGTGACTCATGGAAGTGGACAGATGAGGGGAGAGAAGGAGGACAGCGAGGCTGTTGCCAGAGGGTCCCTGGGGTGGGACCCAGAGTAGACGGCAGGCCTTGGTCCTCCCCTTCCCCCTTTCAGTACACTCAGCCATCGGTCGTGGGGAGCAGCCATCACAGACTACACCAGATACCTGATAGGAGCGATTAAACGTTGTGGGTGTATGGTTGGACATGGTGGCTGGGGTGCAGAGACACTGCTAATCAACCCCCCCACCCCCAGGAAGAGGGTGTGGATGGACTAAGGGTCACTGCCAGAGGGCAGAGGTCCTGAAGATGATGCCGCGAGCTGGTGAGCGACGTGGGCTCTGACGCTAACCAAGGGGGAGACATCAGGCAGGACACTCCAGGAGAGGGCGCTCCACTGGACTGAGCTAATTCCCGGACACAACCAGTAGGAGACGCTGCGGTGGTAAGACCAACCCTGCCACAGGGTGGCTTAATGTTTTGCATTACCCTCTAAATTGCAGTCTTGAAGAAAAATGGGAAAAAGAACTTAGCCTTGTCATCACAACAGAAGCCTGGGAGGATATCTGGCTTAATGTGAAAGATACTTCAAGTTTTTTATCCTTGTGATTCTTCCAGAACAAGATAGTAAACAGATAATTCTGGACTCCAGAACATTTGTTTAAGCTGAGATTGGCAACACACAGTGAATGTTGGAGATACAAACAGCCACATGCCAACCTTTCACACATCGTCTCTACTTATCCAACAATGCACGTGTTCTGAACACCATATTCAGTGTTCTCTCAAAAACTGTATTGCTGTCTTTCCTTCTCGAAGTTTGTGTATTTTAGGTGTGCTGGATGTGTTGGTATTACCAGTTAACATTAAGAAATGGATTTTGGTAACTATTTTAGTGTCCAAAAGAGTTATTTTGAGAAAGCAGAAATCTGCAATTTCTCCATCATACACAGACTACCCTGGTGAGATCTTTACAACTGCATTAATGGAAATAAATGACTCATTTAATATTTATCTATTTAGTCACTTTAATAATTGATGCATGATCTCTATGAGCTAAGGGGTTTGGTTTTGTTTTGTTCTGTTTTTTTCCGGGTTTTACAAATAATGAATATTGAATTTTGTTATATATATTGTATTTCCATCTTGTGCATGTATTTGTATATTTTGCTTTGTTACATGCTTATGTTTTATGCAAAAACAATAACAATCAAGTTAAAAATTGTATGCCTTATTTCCAGTCTGAATTTGTCTTCGACTTCCAACCATTGGATCCTGGTTCAACCCTCTCAGCTAGACTGAAGAGCTCATTTGCCAATATTTATTCTGTCTGTGTGTACTTGTAGCCTGTGATCAAGTCACCTCTTAAGCATCTCTTTGTTAAGCTAAATAGATCGAGCTCCTTGATATTAAAATGTGGATGTTAGAGCCACAGCTTGTGTCAACTGGTATTGGACTCATGATCCCAGTCCCAACCTGCTGTAAATGGATGTAGTTCCACTGAAGTCAAGAGGCCAGATCTCCAGGTAGTGTAAATTGGTTAACCTTTATCAAAGTTAATGGTACTATACTGGTTTGCAGGGATCAGAGACATATACCAGATCTACACCAGTCTAACTCCATTGACACCACTCCTGACTTATGCACATAAGGGAAAGAAGCTCTGTGTTTTTAAGTGACCCTGAAACGGGTACAAGTGGCAAACCAGTTTATTAATGGAAATATACCCATCTCCTAGAACTGGAAAGGACCCTGAAGAGTCATTGAGTTGAGCCCCCTGCCTTCACTAACAGGACTAAGTACTGATTGCACCCCAGATTCCTAAGTGGCCCTCCCAAGGCTTCGGCTCACAACCCTGCATTTAGCAGGCCAATGCTCAAAGCACTGAGCTATCCCTCCTCCCAGGCATTGCTTTGCTACAGCATGAAAGCCCAATTCTTCCCTCCCACAAAATTCACACCAGTTTAACTTATTATTAAGCAAGAACTTCTGCGGGTGTAAATCAGTCCAAGTGCGTTAACATCCGTGGAGTTAATTTGGATTTGAATTGGTGCAGCCAAGAATACAAACTGGACCTTCTGTGTATAACTTGTGTTGTCATGGAAATAACTGACATGGATCAGGAGAAACAAAGCAAAAGGATATTTACAGACAGACAATTAATTCTTGGTGAATAACGTCCACCCAGTCAGTCTCCTCAACGCAGCTTTGATGTCCTTGTTCCTCATGCTATAGATAACTGGATTCATCACTGGTGGTAACATGGAGTAGAGAATAGCCACCATGAGATCCAGACCCGATGTAGAACTAGAGATGGGTTTCAGGTAGGCAAAGATGCAAATGAAAACAAGTAAAGAGACCACAATGAGGTGAGGAAGACAGGTGGAGAAGGCTTTATGGCGTCCTTGCTCAGAAGGGATTCTCAGCACTGTTTTGAAGATCTGAACATAAGAAAAAGTTATTAAAACAAAGCAGCTTAAGCCTAAGCATACACTAAAGATAAGAACTTGAACTTCACTGAGATGTGATTCAGAGCAGGTGAGCTTTAGTAGCTTGGGGATTTCACAGAAGAACTGATCCACCATGTTGCCTCCACAGAAGGTTATCATAAATGTGTTCCCCGTGTGCAGTGCAGAATTGAGGCTACCACAGATCCAGGCACTGGCTGCCATTTGGACACAAGCTCTCCTGTTCATCACTCTGTCATAGTGCAGTGGTTGGCAGATAGCAACATATCGGTCATATGCCATAACAGTGAGAAGGAAAAAATTTGCTCCTAACAAGAAGACAAAGAAAAAAACCTGGGTGACACATCCAGCATAGGAGATTGACCTAGTGTGGGTTAGGGAGTTAGCCATTGATTTGGGAATGTTGACAGAGATGGAACCAAGGTCTACGAAAGACAGATTCATCAGGAAGAAGTACATGGGAGTGTGAAGATGGTGGTCAAGTGCTATGGCTGTGATGATAAGAAGATTCTCCACCAGTGCTGCCAGGTAAATGACTAAGAAAAGTATGAAGTATAAAATCTGCACCTCTGGAACATCAGAGAATCCCAGGAGAAGAAACTAATGCAGAAGGACTAATGATTTCTGGAACACTGACATTTAGGGTCAACCAATGCATACCCCTGTCAAAGTCATTAGTGTGCACAAAGTTATTATCTGGCATTTGGGTACTGATTGATGTTATTCCAGGTGGGTTGATAGCACTACCTCTTATTAATATTCCCATTACAAGGTCCTATTTTCTGTTGCTTATAACTCTACCAAACTTCAATCATTGGGGCTGATATTTTCTATGCCAGATGTCTGCCTCAAAACAGTTGAGACATTTCCAAGAATGAACCAAGGAAAAATATATTGTTTTGCTCATGTTAAACTCTAATGAGACTATGCTTTGGAGCAGGGATTTGTCATTTGGCATGAGGAATAATTTTATAAAATAAAATATTTTTTCTTAAAAATATAAACTAAAATAAAAATAATCTAAAACAACATAAAATATAGTCAACATTGAAACAAAATGCTTCAGTTTTATTGAAATGTAACATTCTAATTGACCCCCAAAATTTTAAAAAAATCATTTCATGGGAAATTTTGAAATTCAATTTTTAATTACAATTTGGAATGAAAATACATTTTGAACGCAAAGTCTATCCCATGAAATGCACTTGCTGGTTCTTGCGCAGACCTGTCACGAAACACTCAGATATTATAGTGATCAGCCCTGTAGAAAATTCTAAGATAAAATGGATTTTTTTGTCTTCAGAGTAGGGTAGAGCAGTGTGCAGTGAATAAGTCTTGAGGGTACACGGTGAAGAATGAGTAAAAAACAAAGTACTGAATAGTTGCTCACTAAGTCCATCCTGTGACTGAATGAGCCAGGGGTCCAGTGGAAAAAGCAATATGTGATTGTGCAATTAAAGACTGCATTATAATTCATTGAAGATAAACCAAACTAGGTCTAATTGGTGGAGAATATAATGAGCGGATGGGCTAGTCCGCCCATCACCCCTCTTTGTGGTCCTTAATATGATCGGGGGAGTGTCAAACAGGGAAGCAGACTCCTGTGAGATTCTCAAGTAAAAACTCAACAGGCTTCCCCTTCATTCTGGAGACTCTGTCCTTTACTCATGAGCCCTGAGGATCATCGATTCATCATCTGCCCAGACCATAGGTCACCATTGTGCATGCCTGGACATCACTGCTGGACCACTGAGGACCACAGACTGATACATGTGAAATCCTGCTCTGGTTTCCGTTCCCTTTTCACTCCCAATTTTTCCTCCCTGTTGGCTTTTCACTTGATTCTGAGACCAACTGCACCATACAGCATGAGCTATGTCCAAACTGAAATAAGACTGAAAATCTGAAAAAATACATATTGTCCATTTACAACCATTTACAAGTTTTTCAGTAAAAGGCACCTCTGGAAGCCCCATATATATTCCATTGCAACAGCAGACTTTCTGTGCCGGTGCGTGTGAATTCCTCCCAGCTCTTCTCTCCTCCAACTCCAGACTCCTTTCAGTTACCTATCTATCTAATCTATCTATCTAATCTATATACCATTGTATTAGAGGAAACTGTTCTCTCCTCACACTGAGGCTGACCTTCTGGAAAAATACTAAGACCTGTTGCTCTCTGCAGACGAGCTGTGCATGGCTAGCTCTGGTGCTTTTAGAAGGATATTTATCCATGCCTATTCTTAAGGGCTTTCAGGCCCTCACTGCCTGGAGCCCTGCACAGCACAAGATCAGAGGCCCAGAGGTCAACGTTACTTTCTGTCTGTATTGTACTTTCATAAATGTTCTCATAAACTGAAGTGACTGCAGTTACAGAGAGGCAGAGAGGGAGTAGTGTATGGAGCAATGGTGGGAGGGATAGTTCAGTGGTTTGAGCATTGACCTGCTAAACTCAGGGTTGTGAGCTCAATCGTTGAGGGAGCCATTTGGGGAAGTAGGGTGAAAATCTGGGAATTGGTCCTGTTTTGAACATGGGGTTGGACTAGATGACTTCCTGAGTTCCCTTCCAACCCTGATATTCTATGACTGTGATTCAAGGGCTAGGGGCACAGACGGTACGTCAGGAACCGGCATCTAGTTTCTGTCGTGACCTAGCAACCAGCCATTTCTCGTCTCTGTGACTCAGTTTCCCCTCTCTTCCATTGTGTGTTGGGATTATATAGTCTATGTGACAGAGGTTGTCTCTCAGGGACGTCTACACTGCACGAATTATTCGAATTAGCTTAAACCGATATTACAAAACAGATCTAATAAAATCGTTAGCGCGTCCACAAGTGGGATCCTGAAATCGATTGTTTGCGTCCATGGTCCAAAGCTACGATCGATTTCAGGAGCAGTGCACTGTGGGTAGCTGTTCCTCAGCTATCCCATAGTTCCCACTTCCGTGTTGAGAGCACAGTGCCTGATGGGGCAGAAAACATTGCCCCGGTGGTGCTGGGTACAGCTCACCCCTCCTTTGTGAAGGACACAGACAACCCTTTGGCGCCTTTTTCGCAGAGTGCATTGAGCAAACGCCATAGCACAGCAATCTTTCCTTTTTTTCACGTGTGGTGGGGGAAATAAACTGAGGAGCTGTTCTGAACCACGCCAGACACTGTGTTTGAACCTACAGACATTGGGAGCTCAGCCAAGAATGCAAATAATTTCCAGAGACTGCTGTGGACTGTGGGATAGCTGGAGTCCTCAGCCCCCTCCCTCCCTTCATGAGCATCCATTTGAGTCTCTGGCTTCCCGTTACGCTTGTCACGCAGCGCTGTGTATCCTGGAGTTTTTTATTCAAACGCTTTTGGCATTTCGGTTCTGTAATGGAGCTGGATACAACAGATTTGTCTCCCATAACAGCGATCAGACCTAGTATCTCCCGTACGGTCTATGCTGGAGCTCTTTTTCGATTTCAGACTGCATCGCCAGCCGTGCTGATCACAGCTCCACGGCGGCAAGCAGGAAAATGTAATTCAAAAGTTCGCGGGCTTTTCCTGTTTACCTCCCGCTGCATCCGAGTTCAGATTGCTGTCCAGACAGTCAGTGCTGCACTCTGGGATGCCGCCCGGAGGCAATAACGTCGATTTCCGTCCACACGAACCCTAATTCAAGTTATCGCTATCGAATTTAGTGCTACTCCTCTCGTTTGGGAGGAGTTCCGATCGATTTAGAGCGTTTAACTCGATATTAATGACAACGTCATGTGAACGGACAGCGTTAAATCGGTATATCGGCCATTAAACTATTTAAAGTCGCAGTGTAGACTGGCCTCACTATGTGCTTGTGCAGCATCTAAGAGACTGAGGCCTCTAGGTGTCAGGGTAATACAAGAAATCTCCCTCTCTCCAAGTGAAATGATTCTGTATGTCTAAGCCCATACATTTTTGACGCTCAATGTGTCTATGTCCCCTCTGCCCCTCCCCCCACTCTATGGGAGGGAAATCAATAACAAGTAATTTCATAACATGCTCATAGTCACAGTCAGACAGGGCTTATACCAAAAATATATTAAGTTGGGAATTTCTAAGGGGCTTGTGTGTTGAGATTCCTGCATTCTTCTGCCAGTGATCTGCTGGGTGAATTTAAGCAAGTCCCTTCAGCTCAGGGTCTTTGTTTCCCTTCCCACTCTTGGCATGTCGTATCTGTTTAGACTGTGAGGTCTTTGCATCTTACCCGGCACAGTGGGAGCCAGATCTCAGGGCCAACTATCACACACATTTTTATTATTATTATCACTGAGTATTACATCATGGGAATATACTAGTAATTATTATTGTTAGGGGGCTTATTCCTTCACCCTGTCATTGCCCTGGTCCTTCTCGCATGAACAGAGAGAAACAATACCGACGTTCAAAGGCACAAACAATTCAATGTTTATTGGAGTGAACTTCCAGCTAGCATGATTCCAGTTTCCTTCCTTAGTGTCCCTCTTCCCAGCTCTGACATTAGAGTTTTGTCTGTGTCCCTGTTTCTCTTCCCATCCCCTGTTCCCATTTCCCCCTTTAGCAAAACATGATCCTAATTCCCATATCCCCAGTCCCTGTTTCCATTTCTCCCCCCTGCCCCTTTACTTCCTGATTGACTGCAGACTATATTGTAAAACCTGAGTTTTGCTTAGCTATACCTTAACCAATCATTTTACTGAAATTTAACTAACCAATCCTAGCATACTGTAACATGATTATTTAACCAGTTATACCCCACCACTTTAATTGGTTTACACCCAACAAAATTAATTATACAACAGACAGAAACAATCACAGAACCAGAAAGAGACCATGCAAATAAACAAACAAAAAAAAACAGAAGTGACGATTTCACAACTACACCTATACAGACATAAGGGTTTTCCAGCTGTGTCTATTGATAAGTGAGTTCTTCCCAGACAGGATTCTATCAAACTAAGTTTCCTTCTACATTTTCTAGGCTCTCCCTTTCTCTGGAGGTGATAGGAATATCAGGACAGGATTGGATTCCTAATAGCCTAATAGCACCTTATTTCAATGTGACTAGTTTGGAATGTGAGGATGTGACCCTACACTTCCCAGCTTATGGCTGCCCCTGCTGCTTAGCTGAAGAACCAGGCCTCAGACTGTCACAGTACAAGAAGGCCATTACACAGACAGACAGTATTTTTTTTTATTCTTTCTTTTATACCTTTATAACTAGCTAAGTCGTAAGAATACACCTAAATACTTTAAGTATAGGCCTTTGCAGGCAGGTCTGAATATCCATATCCTAACAATTATTAATTATTATTAGTAGTAGTTTTATTTTGTTTTGTTTCATAGACTCATAGATTCCAAGGCTAGAAGGGAGCATCTAGTCAGACATCCTATATAACAAAGGATCTTAAGCAAAGTAAGCAGTCATAGGATAAGAAGGAAGGTCCTCTTATGGATCAGTAATTGGTTAAAAGATAGGAAACTAAGGGTAGGAATAACCAGTCAGTTTTCAAAGTGGAGAGAGGTAAATAGTGGGATCCATAAAGGATCTGTACAGGGAACAGTGCTGTTCAACCTATTCATAAATGATCTGGAAAAAGGGGTAAGCAGTAATGTGGCAAAGTTTGCAGATGATACAAAATTACTCAGGATAGTTAAGTCCAAACCTGACTGTGAGGAGTTACAAAGGGATCTCACTGAACTTGGTGACTGGGCAACAAAAGTGCAGATAAAATGCAGTGTTGATAAATGCAAAGTAATGCACACTGGAAAATATAATCCCAGCTATACATAAAAAAGAGTGAGGTCTAAATTCACTGTTACCACTCGGGAAAGCGATCTTGGAGTCATTGTGGATAGCTCCCTGAAAACATCCACACAATCTGCAGTGGCATTAAAATAAACAAACAAACAAAACCCTAACAGGAACCATTGGAAAGGGGTAGATAATAAGACAATAAATATCATAAAGCCATTATATAAATCCATGGTAGGCCCACATCTTGAATACTGTGAGCAGTTCTGGTCACCTCATCTCAAAAGAGATCTATTAGAATTGGAAAAGGTACAGAGAAGGGCAATGAAAATCATGACTGTTGTGGAGAAAGTGAATAAGGAAATTTTATTTACCCCTTCACATAACACAAGACGTAGGGGGTCACTTGATGAAATTAATAGGCTGCTGGTTTAAAACAAAGAAAAGGAAGTACTTTTAAACACAGTGCAAAGTCACCCTGTGGAATGATTGCCATGGGATGTTGTGAAGACCAAAAGTATAACTGGATTGGAAAAAAGACTAAGATACGTTCATGGAGTATAGGGCCATCAATGGCTGTTAGCCCAGAGGGTCAGGGATGCAACCCCATGATCCAGGTGTCTCTAAACCTCTGACTGCCAGAAGCTGTGACAGGACAACAGGGAATGGCTCTCTCATAATTGCCCTGTTCTGCTCATTCTCTCTGAAGCATCTGGCACTGGCTACTGTCAGCACCCTGAGCTATATGGATCATTGGTCTGACCCAGTATTGCCTTGCTTATGTTTTCACAGACAAGTTCGATCATAGGATGTGGGGGTCAGACTGTGTCGTATTTCCCTGGAAAGTGGGAATCAGGACATGTTTCCATTGTAGTATTTTAGAGCTGTACCCGAGTTTTAGTCTATTCCCTGCCAGAACTGAGGGACCATCTTTGCTAGGTCTGATGGGTTTGGGTTGCAATTTGTCCCACTTTTTAATGTATTTGATAAGCAACATCTTGGGCCAGATCCTCAGATGGTGTAAGCTGATGCAGCTCCATTGACTTCAAGAGTGCTAAGTTAATTGACACTAATGTGATAACACACCTGATAGGTGTCTGAGACGAGGCACAGTGGCAATTCCTAGTCAATAGAAGTTACAAGGTATGTGTTCCTTTGACATTCCCATCAAGAGATATTACTGAGAGTGGGGGAATCGGGGTGTCAGGGTCTCTTTCCCAATTTGAACCTTAGCATCTAAAAAGTGGGGACCTCTAAACTTAATTCCTAGTTTGCATCTTATAGCGCTGCCACCAACTGGAGATTTCAGTGTCTAGTGCACTCCTTGTTCCCCCAAAACCTTTCCTGGGGAGACCAAGACCCAAACCCCCTGGGTCTTTAAACAAGGGGAAATGGACCATCCCCCCTACCTTCTTCCTCCCAGACTTTCCCCTCCCTGGATTACCCTGAAAGATACTGTGATTCAAACTCCTTGAAACTTAAAACAGAGAGGAAATTCACCTTCCCCCACCTCTCTCCCCCTCCCAGACTCACCCTGAGAGAGAGACACTGATCCCAATTCCTTGGATCCTTACACAGAGAGAAATTAACCTTTCCCTCCCCCTTCCCCCTCCCTGATTCTTCCTGAGAAGTACATGGATCCACACTCATTGGATCCTAAAACAGAGAGGAATCAAGCTTTTCCTGCCCCTTCTCTCCTTTCCCCCACTAATCCCTGGTGAGTTCAGACCCACTCCCCTTGGGTCTTACCCAAGAATAAAAAAATCAATCAGGTTCTTAGAAAGAAAAGCTTTTAATTAAAGAAAGAAAAAAGTAAAAATTATCTCTGTAAAATCAGGATGGAAAAATGTTTAGAGGGTCTCAGCTTCACCTAGACCAGAGGGACTCCCCCTCCCAGCCTAAGTACAAGTCACAGCACACAAAGGTGAGATATCCTTCCAGCAAAATACACATTTGCAAATAAAGAAAACAAATAAATCTAATCCGCTTTCTATCTATTACTTACTCTCTGGAACCTGAGAGCCTGTTTCAGTGAGATTGGAGAGATCTGGTTACATGTCTGGCTTCTTTTAATCCCAAGAGAGAACAAAGAACAGAACAAAACAGCACAAAACAAAGACTTCCCTCCACCCAGATTTGAAAGTATCTTGTCTCCCTATTGGTCCTCTGGTCAGGTGTCAGCCAGGTTCACTGAGCTTGTTAACCCTTTACAAGTAAAAGAGACATTAACCCTTAACCATCTGTTTATGACATGGGATCCTTCTTTCTGTCACTCTGATCCTGACCAGTACCTTTGTCCTTCCCTCCATTAGCAAAACGCAATGTGCTGAGGAAGAAAATGTCCATCTAACCCACCATGACCAAGTTCCTTCTCTGATGTTTAGGAGATGCAAATTTTACACGTCCTGGTGTTTCTAGTGCTTTATCTAGTGTCCTGGATGAGGACCCTTCTAATCATCATAGTCAAAGCCCTTGACCACCATCTTCGCACCCTCATGTACTTTTCCTAATGAATTTGTCCGTCTTCTTCTTCTCTGTCAGTATCCCCAAATCCTCAGCCAGCTCCGTCTTAAACATTAGATTGATTTCTTACTCTGCATGTGTCACCCTAGACTCTCTCTTCATGTTCTTCACTTCAGCAGCTATAACATTATTCCCCATCATGGTGTATGACGAATACATTACCATCTGCCAAACACTGCTCTATGAGAGAGTAGTGAACAGGGCAGCCGGTGTCCAAATGGCAGCCAGTGCCTGTACAAGTGGAATTCTCAATTCTGCTCTGCACACCGGTAACACACTTCAGTTAACCTTCCATGAAGGGAACCTGGTGGCTCAGTTCTTCTGTGAAATTCCCCAACTACTCAAGCTCGCCTGCTCTGACTCACATCTCAGTGAAGCTGGGATTCTTGCATTTGGTGCATACTTAGCCTGGAGTTGCTGTTGTTGTTTTTTTTAATAACTGTGTGACAAGATGTTCACTGTTAATATGGTGTGTCCTGCACTTTTCTTGGTGTGTATGCGGAGCTAAGATGCCACCCCTTGTCCCTACTCTTGGGGCACCGAGGTCCCTGCTAGTGGCCTGAGAAGGTGGTAGAGGAGGGAAGAGGGGAAAGGGTCTCGGATTGCTCCTTGCTCTGAGTCTGAGCCCCTCTCTTCAGCCTTGGGTGGGGTAGCCCTCTGTCCTTAGATGCTGGGGGGAGGGAGTGTCCCTCCCCTGCTGGAGCAGGGTCTCCCTGGATTTTCTAGTTCTCTGGTTTTTCAAAACACACCTCCAAGCTCCAGTCCTCTCTTCCTCCTCCTCCCTGACTGCCTGAAGCAATTAACCTGTAACAACACTCCCTAGTCTACAGGAAATCATGCCTTAATTAGTCCAGGGCTTATGTATTTCCCCTCTAGCACTGTCCCACTGCTCCCTGGCCCTCCTGTATCACATGTATCATTATGTTCAAATCTTCAAAACATGCTGAGAATCCCCTCTGAGCAGGGCAAGTATAAAGCCTTCTCCACCTGCCTCCCTCACCGCAGTGTGGTCTCTTTGTTTATTTGCCCTGACACCTTTGCCTACCTGAAAACCAACCTCCAGCTCTCTATTGGGTCTGGATCTCATGGTGCCTAGTCTCTATTCCGTGGTGCCTCCAATTATGAATCGGATCACCTACAGCATAATGAACAAGGAGAACAAAGCTGCTTTGTGGAAAATCATAGCATTGGAAGGGACCTCAGAAGGTCAGCTAGTCCAACACCCTGCTCAAAGCAGGACCAATCCCCAGACAAATTTTTGACCCAAGTCCCTTCCTCAAGGACTGAATTTGCAACCCTGGGTTTAATAGGCCAATGCTCAAACCACTGAGCTATCCCTCTCCTCAGTCCAAATGATTGGATCAAGATGGAGCCAAGGTCTAGGATGGACAGATTCATCAGGAAGACGTACCCAGGAGCATTAGTGCTGTGGAGAGTTGATAAGGCTGCTTGGTGTTGCTGTTCTTGTAGCTCATATGTCAGTGCATGAGAGGGAATGCAGCTTGATGATTCGGGAGACCTCGATGTTGTTCATAAAGAAAGACCACAGGCTTGATTCCGTAACAAAGGCACTCGGCCTGGTTTATTGTCAGCAAAGCATGTTACTAGTGCCCCACAGGAGCTAGTGGTGCACAAACACATGTATGCCTGTGCCAACGGTACTGGTTCAGCCAGCACACCAGGATGCTGTCCCCTCAGCTAACACAAAGATGCCCCTCTTATGACTTTTCCTTTCATACACGGATACACACAAGTGCCATATTACACTCCAGATGTTGTTAGTTGCCACCCTAATCCTCATACCTGCCAGTCTGAACTAAACAGTCTCATCCATTATCTTGCCATCCCCTCCTTATCTTTACGAGGGATTGGTGTGTTCTTGTACCATCTCTTAGGAATGCATTTATGCAGTTACTTCAGAGGGCTGAGTCTTTTTATACCATTGTCTCCGGTCAGGAATGTGAGTATTTGGTTAGCTGACATCTAGTGTGTTATTATTCTGCCAAGCCCTGGCCTACTTTGGTTCACCCCATCAAGTATGCCGAGGGCTCCAGCAAGGCCAAATACTGTGGTGACACCCTGGATGAACTGTTCATCTACAGCCTGAGGAACAAGAAGGTCCAAGAGGGCCTCAGGAGGAAGCTGTATTTACTCAAGGAGCCACTGGGCACTTGATAGGAATTATATAAGTCAAGGTGAAAAAGGTTCCAAAGCATCTAAGTGACTTAGGAGCCAAAGTCCCATTTTTAAAAGTGTCAAGAATTTTGCTCTATGGCAGTGAGTGGAGGAGGCTCTGCATGTGTGTGTTTGTGTCTGTGTGTCTGTGTGTGTGTGAGAGAAGGTCTTCAGCACCTACATCCAAGATTTGTGAGCCTAAGTCCCAGTTTTAGGTACCACTGTGATCCAGAAAACCCCTGCTTGGCTGCCACCTAACCATGTAGATACTAAACACACTCATTGCCTCAGGGTAAAAGTTCTCCAGCACCAGCATTTCTGCCTCTGGGCATGTGAAGCACTGTCTCACTCAAGGCCCCAGATGCCTAACTCCTGTGTAGGCCTCACAGTGATCCACGAACTGAGGGAAGATAGGTGGAGCAGTGCCAGTCTTGTGTGTTGGGCTGTGGATTACTGGCAGAGTTAGGAACCTTCCTGGTGACTGGACTTGGGCGCAGAATTCCAGAAGAGGGGAGGGGCTTAGGACATGCCCTTCCAGTAAACAATTCCTAGAGTCTAGTTTACACGAGGAGATGTCTGTCAGGTTGGCTTTTGTGGATCCCCTTCTAAGGCACCTGTCTCTCCCCATGCATTGTATAGGGAGCCTGGCACCTCATTCAGGCTTGGGTTGCATTGCTGTTCTAATGATTTTCTATCACCTAAAATTTACATGGTGCAGCACTCTGTATTGCAACATCTAAATGCCTTTGTAGATCTCAGCCTGAGTCCCCATAGAAATGAAGAAATTCCTTAGCTTCCTGCAGACAAGGTGAAATTTTCACAGTTCCTGGACATTTTTATTCCATTATAGGTGGTAAATATGATTCATCACCCCATGTGCCAAGTTCAGGTCATTTTGCGGATCTGTCAGCGGTACTATTTGCTGTCTTGTTCATATTAAGACAATGTTTGCAATAATTATTTTGAGCCATATCTTCAGATATCACTTTATTCTGTCCAAATCCTGAAATGTGACCCACCTGGGCAGACATTTCTGTCCATAAATTTTCAAGCTCTTTTTTTTTCAAATCATGGATGATATGTCAGTAGAAAGATAATCTTGGGGAACCTTCTTTCATTCCTGATGGTACCACCTACATCTCCATGTAGACACAATTATGGGAAGCCCCTCCCTTGTTTATTCAACTTCCTAAAATCCTCCACAAATTACAGCAATTGTGTATATGGAAATATGATACCTGGAAATAATTTTAGGATGGATTAAGGGTTAAACTCTATAAGCCCACACCGAGGACCCAACTCCAGAAGTCATGGCATTGCAGCACAATCTCAGCATTCATTTTTTAAATAAAATTAATTTTCTATTTCTCATGGGATGGAAAGTTTGAAAATATAACCCAAGACTAAGACAATAACCAAGTGTAACCAACAGAGCAACAGCCGTCTGAGTCTTCAGAGAGCCTGAGCCAATTGCTCTGAGAGGGAGAAACTGCCTCAAGTGTGACCAACACAAGAACACCTGCTTGAGTCTGCAGAGAGCCTGAGCCAGTCACAAAATTAACTCCATAAGGTTGAGATGCAGGCCTCTGCTCCCTGACCATGCTCACCCTCAGTGGATGGACTGGGAAATACAGCCCAGTTAATTACAGAAGTGACACCACTTCTCCCCACCTCACTCTCTCCTGGGGTGCCTCTGATGTGGCCTCTCTCCCCCTTAGAGTTGTTCCTTCCCCTGGGTAGGTGTCTCTGCTTTGGCCTGGTCCCCTATCTCTGATCCCTTTCCATCCCTGCTATGTTTCCTATCGGCCCTAGGCTTACTGGCTATATACTCCCCAGCCAGTTTACCAGTTGGGTACACGTCTCACATTTCTGTCTGTTAAACCATGATTTTACAACCTGACAATCTTCAGTGGGTATTGAAATGGAATGGTGATGTTAAGCAATGAGAAACTGAAACACAGGAACAAAAATAAAGCTAGGCATCATGGTACAGGTTTCGGCTAATGTAAACTGCCATAGCTCCATAGCACTATGACCGATTTACACCAGTGGGGTATCTGGCCTCATTGATTCCAAAGGAGCTATGGATGATTTTCCCCAGCTCGGGGATCTACTACATTAAATCCAAAGGAGTGGCACCTATTTGCACCAGAAAGGAATCTGGCCCATTGACTCCAATGGAGTCACATTGATTCGCACCACCTGGGAATCTGACCGTTCATAGTTACTCAATTCTCTGACGTACCTGAAAACAATGTGAATTAAACATTTTTAAAAAATTTCATGTAGTGTTACATCTTCCTCTTCATGAGGCTTTGTGTTAGTGTTGTGTGCAGTCAGAAAAAGATGTGTCATTGCAAAGAAAGAAAGATCCAGCTATTCATCCTAAAGGTCAGATACGTGAAATCTCCAGCACACTCCAAAGTTCTATCTGTAATGGGAATGAATCGTTCCATAACAATTAATAGTTACACTCTTGTAATTAACACCAATGGACAAAGTGCTAAAATCATGCAGGCTGGTAAATAACTTTTGATTTTCGTCTGTTCAGATTCACCACTGACACAATGGATTTGAAACCGTGTAATGGGCCACATCCAGCTGGTGTGAATCAGCATATCTCCATTATTATCAATGGGCAGACCCCTAGTGGGTGCATACAGCCCTAGTTACTATGAACTCAGTTGCACCAATTAACACGAGTTCTTGACCTGGACCTTAGTTTTTCGTGTTTGCTTCTGACTCCCTTAGTGACCTGCTTCAAACTGAGCTGTGGGTCCCTCCAGTGGCTACACCCCAAGAGCTGCAATGCAATGCAGGAGGAAAAAAATACAAACAAACCACAACTCTGCTCCCCCAGAGGTACTTATGTGGTGTTAATGAAGGAACAAGCTATTCCAGGCCAGTTGCGTTTCTAGCTATTATAGGTCACATGTCTGTGCTTCAAATCAGTGTTTTGTTCTGCAGTCCCTCTGGGACACACTCACGGCCTTGGCCCTTCCTTGTTTTTAGCCAAGGGTCCTTCCAGGGATGCTGCCATTGCCTGAGATCCAGGGTGGGTGCTGTTCCCTCTCTGGGGGAGGGGGTTAGGGTCAGCTCGGCAGGTTGTCTCACTGGTTTGCTCCAGAGGTGAGATCAGAGCTGGGCTCAAATCCCTGGAGACCGGATTCAGCTATTTAACCCCTGGGCCAGTACATCCTATGCTGTGACCATGTTTGCCTCCTGCACAAGCCGGGATCAGCTCTAGAGTTGGGTAGGGCTTTCAGTCCCTGATCCGATTTAGTTCGTTGCCTCTCACCCAAGCCTCCCCAAGGAGGGCAGCAGGGAGCGCCCACCTGTGGGGTAGATCCCTGTCTGCTTGTCACTGCAGAGGGAAATCCAGCTAAGGGACATTGAAATGGCTGTTGGATAACACAGTGATGGGTACATGATAGCTACTGACCAAGTAATCCTGACGCTTGAGAATCGAATGCACCACAGGTTGGGACAAATTCCACAAAAACCAGAACAGTAAGTGTCCTTTTTCAATTAAATATGTTTGGAGTTAATACACAGGGGTAATTTAAGAAGCTAAATATGAATTTCCACCTGAAGTCTTAGAATTTTATTACCAGTTTAATCAAATATCTATGGCTGGTAAGATTTTTATTTCCCCCCTGAAAAATTTTGGATTTTCACTGAAAACCTGTTTGTTTGTCTTTTTCAATTTCTGGCAATCAAAAGTTTTCAGCTGAAAACTTGTGACAGAGTTATCTGATACGACATAGAAGTAACTGAACACTGCTACTAGCCTTTAATTACACAGAGATGGAGTCCAGCTGGTATGTGTTGCTATAAATCAATTTGTAAGCAAGTAGCAGGCTGTCTGTGTGGTTTTGGGGTGGGCTCATGGCAGACAACGTGCCACTTAGGAGGCGGGGTGAGTCTATGGCATTTTTCTTTGAAAAGTGGGAATTAGAGTGTGTTGGCTTACTAAGATCTTAGTTTAATGCCCAAGCTGTGAGCCCGCTGTTTATCACAATAGATGAACCGTCTTGGCTAGAATTGTGGGATCTGGTTTGTACTTTGTTCCAGCCTTCATACTGCATTTGATCAAGCCACATCTTGTCCAGATCCCTAGATGGTGTAAACTGATGCAGCTCCATTGACTGTTAGGGAGCTATGCCAATTTACACGTGTGATAACCTACAGGACTAATGGTCTGATCTGAAGAGGGGAAGAGCACTCACCACTCTTAGTCAATGAAAGTGATGGGAGAGCTGTGCATGTCTGACATTCACATCATGAGATATTACTGAGAGGGGAATCAGGGCAATTCTGCCTGTCAGTCTAATCCTGACTAGTGCCCTTCTCCTGCCCTCCACAGGCAGGACACAATGTGCTGAGGAAGAAAATGTCCAACCAAACCACCATGACTGATTTCCTTCTCCTGGGTTTCTCTGATGTTTGGGAGCTGCAGATTTTACACTTCGTGGTGTTTCTGGTGCTTTACTTGGCAGTTCTGGTGGGGAACCTTCTCATCATCACATCTGTAACACTCAACCACCACCTTCACACCCCCATATACTTCTTCCTGATGAATCTGTCCATCCTAGATATCGGCTCCATCTCTGTCACCATCCCCAAATCCATGGCCAGCTCCCTCACAAACACCAGGTCAATTTCCTATGCTGGATGCATTGCCCAACTTTTTCTCTTTGTACTCTTTGTTGCAACCAGTGTTGCTGTACTCACTGTCATGGCGTACGACCGATATGTGGCCACTTGCCTACCACTGCACTATGAAAGAATGATGAACTGGAGAGCCTGTGTCCAAATGGCAGCCAGTGCCTGGACCAGTGGTATTCTCTACTCTGCACTGCACACTGGAAACACCTTTAGTTTACCCTTCTGCCAGTCCAACATCATCAGTCAGTTCTTCTGTGAAATCCCACAGCTACTCAAGCTCACTTGCTCTGACTCATATCTCAGTGAAGTTGCAGATCTTGCCTTTAGTGCATGTTTAGCCATAAGCTGCTTTGGTTTAACTGTATCATATTTTCAGATCTTCGCCACAGTGCTCAGGATCCCCTCTGAGCAGGGCCGACATAAAGCCTTCTCCACCTTCCTCCCTCACCTCACTGTCGTCTCCTTGTTCTTTTGCACTTCCTTCTTTGCCTACCTGAAGCCCACCTCCAGCTCAGCCTCAGGTCTGGAGCTTGTGGTGGCCGTTCTCTATTCCGTGGTGCAGCAATGGTGAATCCGATCATCTACAGCATGAGGCACAAAGAGATCAAAGCAGCACTGAGGAAACTGATTGGGCGGAGATTGTAAAAGCAGCAGAAAATCCTGTGGCACCTTATAGACTAACAGACGTTTTGGAGCGTGAGCTTTCGTGGGTGAATACCCACTTCGTCAGACGCAGGTGGAGATTATTCACTCAAGAATAAAATGTCTATCTTTCTCCCTTGATCATGATTTGATTCTGAGTTTCTTTGTTGATATATTCAACTGATGACAACTTTTTCCCAAAAAAACATAGTATGCAATCTGTTTATATAATGGTAAAAAATCCAGACTATCTCCACTCAAGTCATTGGAGTAATGGTAGAGTTACACCAGAGTACATAAGATCAGAATCTATTTCTCTAAGGGATTTCTGTTGACAGCAATACCATGCTATCTAAGCCCCTTGCACATAAAATGAGTAGCCATAGCTAGGTCCCAGGTAGACTTCATGGAGTCCCTCTGGCTCTTCTACTTTTTGTGGGTGGATAAAATTCTGCTTGGGATCTGAGAGGTTTTATTTGCTTCATTCTCTCTGTTTTTCTTTGGTTGGTTGGTTTTGCTATGTGTATTGGTTTCCAGGTGTTCTTGGACGTGGGAGTTTGAGAGAGTGGGGTGCGTTTGATTAGATAGGGATCTCATTTTTTTCTCATATATTGGGTGTGTCAATGTCATCAGCTCTGGGTGGGACTTCTGAGAGAGCTCAAGTTTTGTTTCCAACAATGATGAATGGGCAGAAAAGAGTCTCTGTAGCTGTCTGAATAGCTGATTTCCTGCTGAAATGAATATTTTAATGCTTCTGAGTTTTGTTGTGTTATTAGCTATGGATTAGGGTAATTAGAGCCTTAGATAGGTGTCTTTTTAGTATTTCTTTATCTAAATAAGTAAATAAATAAATGTTGCATCATCCTTGCTATGATGGAAAGGCTTTTTTGAAGAGAAAGGTTTTGCATGTTTCCTAAAGACAATCTGACCCTGATAATGAGGCCCAATTTTGATCCCACGCTGAATTTTTTTCTGTGACAAATGTGGAGTTTCTATGTAATGTTTTCTCTCATTTTATGCTTTATTCGGCTGTGATAAATAAATCAGACTTTGTTCGGAGAAGGCTGTCTGGTCACTCAACTTACTGCCGGCCATAGTTCCTGAGGGAAGAACTGCAGGTACCAAACACAGTTGATCTTCTGTAAAATCCCGTTTGGTGCACAAGGTGCTGTAGCCAGGGACCCAGTTCAAGGGTATGTGTACACTACGGGATTATTCCGATTTTAAATAAACTGGTTTTATAAAACAGATTGTATAAAGTCGAGTGCACACGGCCACACTAAGCACATTAATTAGGCAGTGTGCGGTCCATGGTCCAAGGCTAGCGTCGATTTCCGGAGCGTTGCACCGTGGGTAGCTATTCCATAGCTATCCCATAGTTCCCGCAGTCTCCCCTGCCCCTTAGAATTCTGGGTTGAGAGCCCAGTGGCTGATGTGACTGCTCTGCGACAGCAATCTAACTCGGATGCGCCGGTGACCAGTGTAAACAGGAAAGCCCTGCGAAATTTTGATTTTCATTTCCTGTTTGCCCTTGCGTGGAGCTCTGATCAGGACGGGTGGCAATGCAGTCCCAAATCCAAAAAGAGCTCAGCAAGGACCGTCCGGAGGATACTGGATCTGTCGCTGTACGGGAGACAAAATCTGTTCTATCAAAGCTCTGTTACAGAATGACAAATGCCAAGCATTTGAAAAAAAAATCTCCAGGCTACACAGTGCTGCATGACTAGTGGAAATGGGAAGCCAGAGACTCAAATGGACGGCTCATGGGGAGGAGGGGTACTGTTCAGGACTCCAAGCTATCCCACAATCGACAGTAGTCTCCGCAGTATTTGTCATTCTGGTGAGTCCAGTGCCTGTGCGGCGTCAAAACACGTTTGTCCGTGCGTGGTTCAGGGAGTAGCTCATCAATTACTCCCCCCGGACGTGAAGAAAGGAAAGAAATAGTTTCTTGACTTCTCCTTGTCACCCTATGTCTACTGAATGCGTGCTGGTAGACGTGATGCTGCAGAGCAGTGAAGCAGTTATACAGCTCCTCTCCTCTCCCCGGTGGCGGACGGTCAATTGACTGCTATCGTCGTCACTATCAGCCATGAGTGCTCCTGGCTGGCGAGGTGGGGCGGCTGGGCGCCTTGGTAAAAATAGGAATGACTCCTGGTCCGATTCCTAGTAGATGCGTACAGAACCAATTGGTAACCGTCTTCATCATAAGGCAACGCGTGGGCTGAGCTTCATCACCCCCTCCCTTTCATGTGTAAAGAAAAGATTCCGTACTGCCTGGACTATCATACGTAGGCATTGCTGGGCTCCTCTCATCCCCACACGACTTAATGTTCTGCTGGACGTCTAGCCCCGGGAGCTGCCTCTCCCCTCATTTATCTCACTAACAAGTCTCTGTTTTTATTCCTGCATTCTTATTAACTTTCGGGACACAAATTGAGGGGGACACTGCCACCG
>NC_133793.1:17949056-17991091 GCF_003597395.2 Chelonoidis abingdonii | reverse complement strand
CGGTGGCAGTGTCCCCCTCAATTTGTGTCCCGAAAGTTAATAAGAATGCAGGAATAAAAACAGAGACTTGTTAGTGAGATAAATGAGGGGAGAGGCAGCTCCCGGGGCTAGACGTCCAGCAGAACATTAAGTCGTGTGGGGATGAGAGGAGCCCAGCAATGCCTACGTATGATAGTCCAGGCAGTACGGAATCTTTTCTTTACACATGAAAGGGAGGGGGTGATGAAGCTCAGCCCACGCGTTGCCTTATGATGAAGACGGTTACCAATTGGTTCTGTACGCATCTACTAGGAATCGGACCAGGAGTCATTCCTATTTTTACCAAGGCGCCCAGCCGCCCCACCTCGCCAGCCAGGAGCACTCATGGCTGATAGTGACGACGATAGCAGTCAATTGACCGTCCGCCACCGGGGAGAGGAGAGGAGCTGTATAACTGCTTCACTGCTCTGCAGCATCACGTCTACCAGCACGCATTCAGTAGACATAGGGTGACAAGGAGAAGTCAAGAAACTATTTCTTTCCTTTCTTCACGTCCGGGGGGAGTAATTGATGAGCTACTCCCTGAACCACGCACGGACAAACGTGTTTTGACGCCGCACAGGCACTGGACTCACCAGAATGACAAATACTGCGGAGACTACTGTCGATTGTGGGATAGCTTGGAGTCCTGAACAGTACCCCTCCTCCCCATGAGCCGTCCATTTGAGTCTCTGGCTTCCCATTTCCACTAGTCATGCAGCACTGTGTAGCCTGGAGATTTTTTTTTCAAATGCTTGGCATTTGTCATTCTGTAACAGAGCTTTGATAGAACAGATTTTGTCTCCCGTACAGCGACAGATCCAGTATCCTCCGGACGGTCCTTGCTGAGCTCTTTTTGGATTTGGGACTGCATTGCCACCCGTCCTGATCAGAGCTCCACGCAAGGGCAAACAGGAAATGAAAATCAAAATTTCGCAGGGCTTTCCTGTTTACACTGGTCACCGGCGCATCCGAGTTAGATTGCTGTCGCAGAGCAGTCACAGTTGTGCACTGTGGGATACCGCCTGGAGGCCAATACCGTTGATTTGCAGCCACACTAACCCTAATCCGATATGATAATACCGACTTTAGCGCTACTCCTCTCATCGGGGAGGAGTACAGAAACCAATTTAAAGAGCCCTTTATATCGATATAAAGGGCCTCATAGTGTGGAAGGATACAGCGTTAAATCGGTTTAATGCTGCTAAAATCGGTTTAAACGCGTGGTGTAGACCAGGCCTAAGAGTGGAAGGGCTGTGTGACTCAATCCTAAGAGAGATGCAGGCATGAGGCAGAGACCAGAGGGGGTGTGCTCAGAGACCAGGGAAAGGGCAGAGGGGCAGCTAACCATAACAACTGGGGTTTAGCCATTCACTTCAAAAGGATTTGAATTTGTCCAATGGTCTGTCATCCACACAAGGATTTGACTGTGTCTAAAGGTGCCCTGGATCTCAGAATGTGCCAAATTATTATTATTATTATTATGATAGCATGTTTGTGAATACTTAATATAAGACAAAAAAGGAGATAGATAGATAGGAAGGAAGAAAGAAAAGAAGGATATGTCTTCACTGCAATGAAAACCTGGGCTCACACTCAGGCTTGAGCCCAACCCCCACTTCTGTCTTCACAAAAATCTTTCAGATTTAGGCTCGGACCTAGAGTCCTAGGACCTTCTGAGTCTGGAGAGTCCAAGCCCAAGTCCAGCTCAGATCAAAGGTTCAAGCCCATTGCTTTGCAGTGTAGACATAGCTCTTCACTCCTACTCAGGTCCTGGGAGTCCACCAAAAATATACCACAATCCTATGGGCCAACTTCCTTTCTCCTCTGTATCCCAAGAATCTCTAGTCCACTCCAGTGAAAACAGAACAACCTCCCTTGGTGTACTGCAGCAACATTGTAAGCCTGTGTTTAGCCTTTCCCTTGCCTTCTGAATGTCGATCTGCAAACACCCCAGTAGACAGTCTTCTGTGTTTGCAAAGGAGACTGACCAGAAGAAGCCTTTTGCAAAATGCACTGCTTCATGGCCACAGGAGCACAGCCAGATTTTGGGAAATCTCTGGTGCGAGGCTGGCAAAACAGTGGACTTTAGTAAGAGTACCAGGAATGATCACGCATACCAGCAAGTAGCGAAGAAGCTGGCAGCTCTGCAAATTTATCAAACCAGTAACAGTGCGGGGAGCAGATTAAGTACCTCAAGACTGAACATACGAAAACTAGGGACCAGAACTCTGTCTTGGACAACTCACTAACATTGTGCCCATTTTATGAGGAATTTGACTAGGTATTGCACCAAGCACAAAGCCAGCAGTGGTGCGTGAAGACCTGGTCAGCTGAGACGGCTTCCTTCTGGTCCCAGATTCCAGCGTGGGGACTGATGGGAGCCAGCAGCAGGTACCAGGTGAAGCCAGAAAAGTGACTCTGTTGCTGAAACTGGTTCCAGAGGAGGCTTTGGACCAGGAGCAGCAACAGCACATCCTGGGGCCATACTTGGAGGAGCTGTTTGATGCCTGCCCTGAGAAGCAACCCGCCGTCCAACCTGCAGCAGACACATAAGAGACAATATGTAATTGTATAGCTGAGATATATTGCTATGGAATAATGCAAATACAGAATGTGGATACAAAATGTGGAACAGTGCAAAAGTTATGAGAAGCCCCAGATAGCAGCATGTATCCACTAATGGCAGATTGTATGACGACAGCATGCTTCCCCTCGCCCCCCTCACCCACTACCATGTGGAGTTCAAAATGGCCATTGGGAAATGCAAATAGTAAAAATGCCTTGAAAGTAACCCTTTACTGGAAGAGTGCAGATTTTTGTGAGGGCCATTCCTGTTTCTTAAAAATGATAATCTTACACTGCCATGCCTGTAACCACTCAGAGGTGTAACGAGCTGCCTGGAAACAGTGAACTTGGGGTGAGGGGAGGTGGAAATGTGTTTCTTTCACAAACCTAGTCCATTTCTGTCAGAAGCCGTCTATGCAGGCCACAGGTGACAAAATCATTTGTCTCAAAGTCAAACAGGGTTTGAAAATGTGTCCCAAAATGTGTCGGGGGTGGGGAGGTGTGAGGGGAATGACTGTGGATTTCTGGATGTTTGCATGCACTCATAATTAGCTGAGCCACAGGGGAGCTAATACAACATCCTGTTGATTCCCTCTTGAATCCAGGTGCTGATAGATGCAAGCTTTCCCTGAAGTAGGAACTCCAAATAGGTAGTCACTTTGTGGGGAAGGGCATATTTTCCATGGCTGCCATGGTAGCTGGCTAAGCCATTCCACTCATAGGTGTGCTGTTAAGATCTCCCTTTGCCAGTTGGGCACCAGAAGAACAGTTATGTCCTCCAAAATGTAGAAGGCCTGAAATGACAGAAAAAGCTTTTGTAGCAAGGCCTCTGACCACCTCCCCTTTCCCTCCCCAGCTCAAATAGTCTGTGATTTTTAGAAAACAAAATACAACTTTGAATTCTTAATTTACCATTGCCTCTGCACTTCTTTCACTGCCACTAATCAGGCTTTGTCCAGGGAGCTTCTGTGGCCTGAAGCATCCCAATCACAATATCCTGAAGCTCAGTCTGGAAAAGTAACATTTTATGTCCTTGAAATTCCACAAAGATTTTTTCTGTGCTCCTGCACTGAGCTATTTGAGACAATACCCCTCTGTGTCTTGTCCTATTCCAGGCCCCTTGACCTCTACAGCTGTAAGACCTCCACAGCTCACACACAGTGAAGTACAAACCTGGCCCATTGTAGTTTCATGGAAAGTTTCAAGAGGATACATTTCTGTACTGAACTTATCGTTGAACTTGGTGACACGGTCAACAAGCAGGTCCGGTACCAAAAACAGAGGGACTTATGGCTGGAGAAGAGGCAAGGCGAGAGGCCAGGGGAAAGGTTCATGCTGGCTGCACAGCTTGAGGACAAGGTTTCAGCGCTGGAGCAGGTACTTGCTTTGCAGTTCCTGGAACAGGAAGGCAGCTGAGGGAGGAGGACAGAGCTCAGCAGAGACAATGGTTTGAGTGGCTGACATCAATAGTGGCTGCATCACTCTCACGAAGGCCTGAGTCCCCTGCATGGTATCATGGGATGCAGTCCAGAAATAGCTTGGAAAAGTCCATGACTGTGTGGCTCATGCAAGCAGGCTCCATGAACAGCTGGACAGGACAGCTTAACCCCATGCATTTCCCCCATCCTGACCCCCTCCTCTGTGTGTGCCTCCACCCCCAGCCCTCAAGGCCAAGTGTGTGGAAAATGGGGAAGGCTGGGAAATGAGACCCGGGGTCCAGGATACATGCAACGGTAGGGGGTTTCTGAGTTCTATGTGGTTGCACTGTTTGCCCTTGTTCATGCTCTTTGATGGTTTTTTTCTTTTCCTGTAAGATGCTGTTGTTACCAGTGTGTTGTTGTGGTAATGGCTGGCCTGCCTGGCAACGAGTGAATGTTGTACTTTTCTAATAGATGTTTATAAATAAAGCTTCTAATTTCATCAAGAATGTTCATTGCTATCACTGCATCACAACATACCAAGTGTATTTAAAATGATATAGGTAAACGCGTGTGACATTACAGTCTATATGATTTTATAAAAGTATGCAAATGAGTGAATATCATGTAACTGGAATACGCTTCATGCAAAAGGTCTCTTGTAAGGATTCATTACAAAGCTTATAATCCACTGAGTGTGGTCATCCTCTTTGTAAAAGGTAACACTCTTGAATCTGAAACTAGAAATATGAAATATAACTCTGAGGGCCTATTGTAATTATGCAAAGTGTGAGCCATTAATGGTGGTTTAGAATCTTGATGACTTCTGTTAGCCTGGACAATTAACTGAATGGCTCCATTTGCATGCAGGCCTTCTTGTGAGTCAGGCTGGGAGGAATGAAGGCCTGGGGATCTTACAGTGACATGTGATCACGTCACCTGAACTGGAATCCATCTTTAACCTGGTGCTTTTCCAGTGAGGAGGAGTGGGAACCTAGAGAGACAAAGGATTCCTGCCTTATGCAAAATATATATGAGGAGTGGAACAGAAGAAAGGAGGAGCCATCATGAAGAATCCCCTAGCTAGAGAAAATGGGAACCTCTTTGAAGTAGCGGAGAAACAGCAGTTTGGCAGCTAGATCATTAGCAATATTTATGGAATAAATCCCAAAGGCTTGTTCCCGTGCAATGAAGTGTATAAACGCGTCTCTTTACTATCACACAAAACTTGAAAATAGCCTTGTATAACTTCAGGAAGGGGTTATCAATGTCATAGGTCACTTTAAGAGCTAGAAGTCTCAGATTCATAGAATTATAGAACCATGGGGTTAGGGGGGACCACAAGGGTCATCTAGTTTAACCCCCTAATCAGTCCCTTGGTCCACGTTTCTGCCACCTGAGCTCAACCAAACAAATGCCTCAGATGGCAGCAGCAGTAAGATCTATCCCCTTTGTGGACTAGCCACCTGAGAGGGATTTAATACATGTGCTCAAGGACATAGCAGGGTATGAGAGACGAGTTGTAGAGTTGCCTGTAAATGCTGCTGTCATGGAGAAGCACATCAGGGTACTATGGGCTGAGGAGGAGCCATGTGCCTCCAAACCTGCCCATGATGAGGCTCCAACGAACTCTATTGCAGATCTCGAAGGATTCTCAGTGCAGTTGAGAAGCCAGACGGCACCCTGGAGTCTCTCCTCCCTCCCCCAGCAACACAGATGAAGCTGTTTGCAAATATGTCAAAGGTCATCTCCTTTAACATTCGCATTTATTTCACCGAGGACATGTCTACATGGACATTCACTCATGGGGGCAGTGAGAGAGGCTCACACACCACAAAGGGGAAATGCCCCCCTATTCCAGCTCATATGAGTGAGGCAGGGACAGGGACTCAGAGCCGCCTGGAGGGGAAAGGGCTCCCCAGATCTGGGCACACACATGGCAGCAAAGCCTGGGGGGCTGACAGGTTCCCCAGCCTCTATTCTCACCCAGTCCTCCTGCCAGTCACCCCCACATCCTCCAGCCCAGTGTCACACCCCTCCACTCCCTCACCTAAACCCTCAAACTCTTTCCCTTTCTCTACCATCCATTCCCATTTATCCCCTTCCCATAATCCCTCACTGTAATCCTAAACCCTTCTCCCCCATTCTCCCACTCCTTTGGTCCCCAATACTCCTTCCCTTCCAGGAACCACTCACACATCTAATGTTTTCCCCAAAGACTTTGATTACATTCCCCTCAAAATAAAACTGCTACTCAGGACTCACAAATTGTAGCATTCTACAGCTACTTGGCCCAAAATGCATTTTGTCTTGGGTGGGATCTTGTCATTAAGTTATCTTTAGTTATAGAACATAGGAATGGTCACACTGGGTCAGACCAATGGGTCCATCTAGCCCAGTCTCCTGTCTTCTGACAGTGACCAGTGCCAGGTGCTTCAGAGGGAATGAACAGAACAGTTAAACAAGTGATCCATCCTCTGTCGCCCATTCCCAGCTTCTGGCAAACAAAGGCTAGGGACACCATTCCTGCCCATCCTGGCTAATAACCATTGATGGACCTATTGTCCATGAACTTGTCTAGTTCCTTTTTAAACCCTATTATGGTTTTGGCCTCAACAACATCCTCAGGCAAAGAGTTCCACAGGTTGACTGCGTTGTGTGAAGAAATATTTTTTTTTGTTTGCTTTAAACTTTCTGCCTATTAATTTCATTTGGTGACCCCTAGTTTTTGTGTTATGTGAAGGAGTAGATAACACTTTCTTATTTACTTTTTTCACACCCATTATGATTTTGTAGACTTCTATCACATCTCCCCTTAATCATCTCTTTTCCAAGCGGAAAAGTCCCAGTCTTATTAATCTCTCCTCAAATGGAAGGTGTTCCATACCCCTAATAATTTTTGCTGCCCTTTTCTGTACCATTTCCAATTCCAATATATCTTTTTTGAGATGGGGCAACCAGATCTGCATGCAGTATTCAAGGTATTAATTGGAGAGTGAGTTCAGAACCAAAAGTCTCAAGGAAGTCTGCAATTCATCCAGTCATTAGTTCCTCTCAGTTTAACAGTTCAAAGAAGCAGAAGGAAACTATTTCTTGGAGGAGCTGTACATTAGAAACCCTTCAGTCAAATGATCCCAAATATGGATCACTAATTCCCCCCTAGTCTCCCAAGAGGCACATCAAATTTCAAAGCATTCGAAGTAACCATCCACATTTTAAAACATGCACACAGTAAGGAGTGGACATTTTCTTAAATGCCATTCTCAGTTTGGGTCCCGCAAAATTTTAGTTAATTCCATGCACTACCTTGTGTAAAACTCGACAGATTTAGACCATTTTGACCTGCATCACACCAGTAATTTGATTTCTGGCTCTGAGCAAAAAAAAACACTCTGGAAACGTTTTTCTCTTTGCAACCCCTAGCTCAGATGTCCCCAAATTTGGGTCACTAACTCTGCCTTGTAGCTTCCTGAGGCACAACACATTTCAAAGGAATTAGACTGAATATATTGATGTTAGAAAAGTTGACCTTTGAACAGAATACACTACACAACCTTAGTTATAGTGATGCTGGGATGTCGCTGTAACATTCATCTGTTCCTTTACTGGCAGGGTAGAGATCTCCCAGATTTCTGTCTGTTAAACATGATCTTGGATTATTCTATGAGCGTTATAATAGGATTGTGCTGTTTAGCAATGAGAATCTCAGATAAAGGAACAACCATAAAACTAGGCACTACACTGCACGTATTCAGTTTATATACATTGGAAAAGCACCACAGCACGATGCCAATATCTACCAGCTGTGCATCTGGCCTAATTGACTTTAATGGGGCTGATTTACAATAACTCAGGATCTGGCCCCATTGACACCAATGGAGCCACAGCTGATTTACACCAGCAGGGATCTGGCCCTTCCTATTTGTTCAGTCTCTCTGACACATCTACAACCAGTGTGAATTAAACATTTTAAAAATGTCATGCAGTTTTGCATATGAATCCTAATGAGCCTTTCAGTTTAGTGTTGTCTGTAATAAGAAAAAAAATGTAATTGGAAAGAAAGAAAGAAAGAAAGAAGTTGGTCAATTTATCACAATAGAAGTTGAATATCAGACAGAATCTCCACAACCCTGAATTCCTCCAAAGTTCTGTCCCTAGTGGGAATGAATCACTCCTTCACCATTAAAAGTTCCACTCTTGTAATTAATCTCATGGGACAAAGAGCTAAAAAAGTGCTGACTGGCCAGGAATTTTTGTCTATTCAATTCCGATTCTGAGGCAAAGAATATGGATTTGAAACCATGTAATGGAGCAGATCTCGAGCAGGTGTAAATCATCCATAGCTCCACTGAAATCAAAGGGCCAGATACTCAGTGGGCATAAATATGCCAAGTTCTCTGAAGTCAATGGAACCGTATCAGTTTACACCAGCTCATGGTCTGGTCCTTAGTTTTTAATGTTTGCATCAGGGTACCTCTTAGTGATCTACTTCTAACATGCAGGGCAGCCTCAGCTGTCAGATCCTCTGGGGGATGCATCCCAAGAGCTTTTTTTCCCCCCAAGAAAAGATTCTCTGCTCCCCCAGTGATAATTATGTGGAGTTAGTGAAGAAACAGGCTATTCCAGGTCATTTGGGCTTCTGGTGCCACTAGACTTTTAGCCATTGTATGTCACATGTTTGTGCTACAAATCAATGCATATGCAATCCCTTTGGGACACCCTTTGTGCCTCAGCCCTTCCATGTTTTTAGCCAAGTACTCTTCCAGGGATGCTGCCATTGTGTGAGATCCAGGGTGGGTACTGTTCCCCTCTGCAGGGTTAGGCTCAGCTAAGGCAGATTGTCAGCATAGATTGTTCCTGAGGTGTGATGAGAGCTGGGCTCACAGCCCTGGAGACCAGATTCAGCTATTTAGCTCTGGAGCAGGTGCATCGTGGGCTGCGATTGTGTCTGAATCCTGTACAAGTCGGGATCAACTGACAGGGGCTTTTTAGTCCCTCATCCTATTTAGTCTCTCACCTCTCAGCCAAGCCTGCCCAAGGAGGGGAGCAGGGAGCACCCAGCTGAAAACTGGATCCTGTCTGTTAGGAACTGCAGAGAGACCCAGCAACACAAGAAGTCCAGCAAAGGGACACAAACGACTACTGGATAATACAGTGGTGCATGCCTGATAGATAGATACATAGATACATAGATAGATACATAGATACATAGATTCCTAGCATTGGAGACTGAAATGCTTCACAATTTGGGAGAAAATCCACAGAGACCAACATAGTAAGTTTGCTCTTTTAATTAAATATGTTAGGATATTAATATACAGGGCAAATTTAAGAACATAAACATGAATTACCAATAGAACTGCGTCTGACGAAGTGGGTATTCACCCACGAAACCTCACGCTCCAAAACGTCTGTTACTCTATAAGGTGCCACAGGATTCTCTGCTGCTTCAATAGAACTCTGTTAGATGTTTGCTATCAATTCAAATAAGTAGAGTCTGTCAGAAATTTTTTTATCGGAAAAAAATGAGTTTCCAAATAAGTCTCAAAAATCCCCAAATTTTTCAAGTTTTGGCAACCAATAAAAAGTAATTTTCAGCTAAAAACATCAGCAAATTGAACATTTTCATTCTAAATTCACCCCCCAAAAATGTTTTTTTCAGTTTTCATATATGAAGATAGCTGAGGCTTTCTATGAAAATTTGATTCCCATGACTTGAGGATTACAGTAACTCAGTCAGAGGTGGGGTCTATTACAGAAGTGGGTGGATGAGGTTCTGTGGCCTGCAGGAGGTCAGACTAGATGATCATGATGTTCCCTTCTGACCTTAAATTCTATAAGTCTTATGATTAATTCAAAACCCAATTAATTGAAAACCCCAATTTTCCTTTGAAAACAATTTAAGCAGAAAATTGGAAACTTAGAGTTAAGAAGGAGTGAGGAACACTAATATTGTCCACTAATATAATAATTTCAAACTCATTCAGTCTATTGTATCCATTTTCATTTCAGTATCAAAGGGAAGCTGCAGGATGATAAAACTGAGTAAGCAGCAAAGCTGATAGCCCCCAGAATATGTTTTATATAGACTAGCACCTTTACACCAAGGGTAGAGTTGATCCAAGTAGCCAAATCCTTTCTATCCTGACAGAGAGGATAGGTGGCTATAGAGCGGTCAATAGGACTAAAACACAGAGCTCCTGATCTAGCACCATATCCAGTGCACAACACTTCTATCAGCTGAGCACAAATACTGTAAGTAATAAGACACAGCCCGTTCCTGAAAGAATTCACAGTCCTAGTAGACCAGGCAGACAATAGGTGGGAGGGGAAATAGAGGCACAGAGAGAGAGAGGAGAAAGCCTTGTCTGAGGGCATAGAGAAGGTCTGGCAGAACCAAGAATAGAACCCAGCTTTCCTTAGTACTACTGAACCCACTCAGCCAGACAGAGTTGCAGAGGGGCACAATACAACACAGCAATAACTGAGCAATGCTGGGATTTGGTGCCATAAATCAACGTGTAATTAGGTGGCAGGCCATCTGGGTGGTGTTGGGCAGGACCCATTACAGACAAGCTGCCAGTTAGGATGCTGGGGGAGTACATCGCATTCAGGGGCGGTTCTAGACATTTTGCTGCCCCAAGCACGGCAGGCAGGCTGCCTTTGGCGGCTTGCCTGCGTGAGGTCCGCAGAAGCTGCGGGACCAGCGGACCCTCCGCAGGCAAGCCGCTGAAGGCAGCCTGCCTGCTGCCCTCGCAGCACTGGTAGAGCACCCCCCATGGCTTGCCATCCCAAGCACACACTGGGCATGCTGGGGCATGGAACCACCCCTGGTCGCATTTCCCTGGCAAGTCGAAATCGGCTGTGCTGGCATTTTAGTAGTTTAAGCTATACCTGTATGAGCAGGGGTGTGATTCCTCTGCTCGTGTACCCATACCTGTACTAGCTCTTATCAAGTATAAACAACAGTAGAGCTGCAGCAGCACAGGGAGTGACAGCAGAGGCATGGGTGATCCATGCCCAGTACATACCCCTGGTTTTAGGCAGATTTGTTCTAGTCTCAGTCATGCCTCTGCTGCTGGTACTCATGCACCAGAGGCTACGTTGCTATTTGTATTCACGCTAGCTCACAGAGAGCTAGTGTGAGTGTTGACGTACATGAGCAGGGGAGTCACACCCTGGCTCATAGTGTAGACATAGCAAGAGTTTCATGGCCAGATTGTAAGCCTAGTGCTTACAGCACTAGGACAACCTGCCCGTGCAGAACAGGCGGATTGGTGTGGTACTTTGCTCCTTCTTTCACATTGCATCTTTATCAGGCCATCTCTTGGGCAGAAGGTGTAAACTGACGCAGGTTCATTGACTTTAAGGGAGTTATGCAGCTTCACCCTAGTGTGATAACGCACTGGTCTAGTGGTCTGATTGTCGGAGTCAAGGAGCACTCACCTCTCCTAATGAACTGAAATGATAAGTTCTGTGCACCTGTGACAATCACACCACTGGATATTATAGAGAGAGAATCGGGCTCATTCCCTCTGTCACTCTAATCCTTACCATTGCCCTTCTCCTTCTCTCCACAGGCAGGACATGATGTACTGAGAAGGAAAATGTCCAACCAAACCACTGCGACTGAGTTCCTTCTCCTTGGATTCAATGATGTTTGGGAGCTGCAGATTTTGCACTTTGTGGTGTTTCTAGTGATTTATCTGGCAGCCCTGGTGGGGAATCTTCTTATTATCATGGTTGGAGCCCTCAACAACCACCGTCAGACCCCCATGTATTTCTTCCTGATGAATCTGTATATCCTGGACCTTGGGTCCATCTCTGTCACCATCCCCAAATCCATGGCTAATTACATGTTGAACATCAGGTCAATTTCTTATGCTGGGTGTGTTGCTCAAGTCTTTCTCTTCATCTTCTTCACTGAGGCTGACTTTGTTTTCCTCACTGTAATGGCATATGATCGATATGTTGCCATATGCAAACCACTGCACTATGAGACTGCAATGAACAGGAGAGCTTGTGTCCAAATGGCAGCCAGTGCCTGGATCAGTGGGATTCTCTGCTCTGTGCTACACACTGGGAACACATTTGCATTGACCTTCTGTGGAGGCAACATGGTGGATCAGTTCTTCTGTGAAATCTCCCAGCTACTCAAACTTGCCTGCTCTGGCTCGTATCTCAGTGAAATTGGGGTTATTGCCTTTAATGCGTGTTTAACTTTAAGCTGCTTTGTTTTAATAATGGTGTCATATGTTCAGGTCTTCTCCATGGTGCTGAGAATCCCTTCTGAGCAGGACCGGCATAAAGCCTTCTCCACCTGCTTTCCTCACCTCATTGTCATCTCCTTGTTTGTTTGCACTGCCAGCTTTGCTTACCTGAAACCCACCTCCAGGGCTGGATCAATATCAGGGCTGGATCTCATGGTGGCTCTTCTCTATTCTGTGGTGCCTCCCATGATGAATCCGATCATCTACAGCATGAGGAACAAGGAGATCAAAGGTGCTCTGAAGAAACTGACTGGGTGATCATTATCCACCACGAATAAAATGTGCAGATCTGTCCAATGACCATGGCTTCATTTTATGCATCTTTACTGATATAATCAACTGATGGCATTATTGTCTCTGTGGGAATTTGATGTGCTATCTATTTATGCAAAATGCTGTGTTTCACAGTGATAACCTAAACTAAGTTCACTGCAGTCAGTGTCGTTACTCTAGATTTACACCAAGAGAAATTACATAAGGATCTATATATCTTTCACAAGCCATTGTTAACACAGAGTTAAGGTTGCCCGGTGGTATCTCATGCCCTTCCAGAATGTCAGGTTCAGCATAATTCAAACTTTGGAAAGCCTAGAAATTAAAGTTAAAGTGCATGCCCATGCAACCTTCACTCTGCCCTCCTGGAGCTGACAATACCATTCCCTGTGTTAGATGTAACTGTACTGAACGGTGAAGGCAGTAGGTGATGCAAGTAGGCAAAGGTGTATTTGTGATAGGAGGAGATCTGGGTCTGATCCTCCACCCCTTCCCCGGACTCATGTGGGTGATCAAAATAAAGATGTGCTCAGCTCCCTGCCACTGTTTAACTGTTGCATCCCGTAACAGCCGCCCGGGTGGGGAGACCTGACTCTGGGGCTGGCAGAGCCCTTGAGGAGCAATGAACATGGGGGGGGGCAGGGCCCAGGAGCAGGTCAGTCCAGGCCACTGTGGGACCTGGCATCCCCCAGTGGGTGGGGAAATGGACCAGGGGCTGCTTTGAGGTCCCCCGCCCAGCTTTACTTCTGAACCGCCATTGCCTTCAGACCTGGCCAGCAGCTGCTGCTCTCTCTGCTCTACCATCAGAGCTGGGTGGATGGAGAGCTGCAGTGGCTGCGGGGGGAAGGAAAATAGCCTCTGCAATCTCCCCACACACACACACAAACAGCAGCAGGAGAACGGGGAGCTCATGGCAGTCTGCACCTTGGCCCCAGCCAGTGCACTAGCCACCTCACACTGCCCTGCTCCGGCTTCCAGCCTCTGGCCAGGGGCGGGGGCTGGGGGGGAGAAGGCGGCAGGACTGGCACTTACCTGAAGAGGAGTATGGGGTGGGGCCATGGAGAGGGACAGGGCCTCATGATGAGGGGGGCACAGCCCCCCCCATCCAATTTTCTGTTTAACCCACCACAACCCCCACTGGGAAAAGGCAGGCACAGCCTCTGAGCTAATCTCTACTCCGCTGAGAGAGACCTGAACAGGCAGGACAGGGTGCTCCTTAGTCATTGTCAGACAGCCCCTGCCTGAGTGCCTCTCCATCGCCATCACTGCAGCATTTCTCACACTTACATTTCTGCTCCCTTTCCACCCAGAGGTTCGTTGACATCACAGCCTCTTTGCATGTGTAATTCAAGTGTCAGACACTAGCTTTGCTGCACAGGCAATTTCACCTCCTCTGGGTGTGTGCAGAGACAGCCCTGCCTCTGCCTAAGGTACTTACCTGCCCATCATCTGTGTAGTATGTGGGTGACCCACAATCTTTAGTGCATTTCTCCTCACAATACCCCCAGGGGGTGGGGAACATCTGTTATGTCCATTACACAGCTGGGGAACTGAGGCCCAGAGATTGCTTTGGTCAAACAGGAAGTCTTTGGTGGAGCTGGGACTGGAACACAGGACTCCTAAGGTCTGGAATAACTCCCTAAGCACTATACCAGGAGTCGCCAACCTATGGCACGCGTGCCAAATACGGCACGAGAACCGATTTTTAATGGCATGCTGCTGCCTGCCGGGACTCAGCATTGTGCCATTAAAAATCCTGCCCAGCCCGGCCCGACCTGCACTTCTCGGCCCTCCACTCCCCCCGCAGGGGCAGGGGCCAGACAGATGCTTGGTCCTGCCGGCTCTCCTATCTCTTCCAGTAGCGTGCTGGGTTCCTGCCCCTCCTCCACCTCTCCGTCCCTCCCTCCCTGCTGGCCGATCAGCTGATGGTCCTTGCGAGGGAGGGTGTCAGGAAGGAGCAGAGTCAGCACACTCGCTCCTCCCAGTGGAGGCAGAGAAGAAGCGGGGGCAGGGCCTTGGGGAAGGGGTGGGTGGGTGGAATAGGGCATATCCCTTCTAGCCCCCTGCCCTGACTCCTCCTCACACACACCAGCCCTCTGCCCTGAGCCCTGCAGCCCCACACCATCCCAAACCCCTCCCTGAGCCCTGTACCCCCCTCAAACACCCAGACCTCTGGTTGACTCTTTCATCCCCCCTCCATGACCTCAGCCCTGACTCTGGCACCCACACACATACCCAGCCCACCCACTCTCACCTCTGCACCCCCTCACATGGCCCATCCCTCTGCTTTGACTCTTGCACCCACCTACATACTCAGCCCCCACACCCTACGTACCCTTCACATCCTGACTCTTGCACCCCCCACATCCCCACCCCCACCCTGAGCACCAAAAGGAGCTCCTGCACCCCTCCCTCTTCCCACCTGCACCCCTCGCACCAAATGGGAGCTTCCCAGGTAAGTGCCCCATACCCAACCTCTTGCCCCAATCCGAGCACCCTCCCTCATTCTAGCTCCTGGCCAGACCCATCACCCCCAGTCCTGTGCTCAGTGCACTCCCACCCTCAGCTCAGTGCAGAGAGAGGAAGAGAATGGGCCAAAACCAGGGAGAAGGTAGGTACCCACTGTATGTGGGCAGAGCCAGGACTCCAGACCAGCAGCGGGCTGAGCAGGTCTGGCAGCCAGGATCCCAGATGGCAGGAGCTGGTGGATGAAACCCCTGAGCAGCAGTGGGGCCGCTCAGCCCACTGCCGGTTGGGGATCCCAGCTGCCGGCCCTGCACAGCCCGCTGCTGCCCTAAGTGAACAGAACCCCAGACCAGCAGCGGGCTGAGCGGGCCGGCAGCGTAAGATCAACATTTTAATTTAATTTTAGATGAAGCTTCTTAAACATTTTGAAAACCTTATTTATTTTACAATACAACAATAGTTCAGTTTTATAATATATAGACTTATAGAGAAAGACCTTCTAAAAAACATTGAAATGTATTACTGGCATGTGAAATCTTAAATTAAAGTGAGTAAATGAAGACTTGGCACACCGCTTCTGAAAGGTTGCTGACCCCTGCATCCACCCACTCTTCCCCCTACATTCCTACCAGCTTCCTACTAGTCCCCACAACTCCTCCCTTCAATGTAGCCACTCCCAAATTTTGGTTTTCTTTTTAGCCAGTCTCTAATAACACATCCTCTCAGCCACAATAACATTAAGCAAGCCTCTGCCAAATTAATATGGACAGATGTACTATTATCTGCAAGGGCTATAGCTCATACTCCTCCAGGACCTGGGACATAACCCTGGAGTCCCAACTCCCAACATTCTTCTGTTGTCTAGTAAATAGTTGTGTAACCCACTGGCACAATGTGTCTCCCTCTTCCTAGTGGTTTACATCTTTCAATCTTCAGACCTGTGCATGTGTGAGAAGGGACCGAATAGGGGAACATCTCTGTTGTTGGTTGTTATATTTCTTCACTGTGTGAATCAAATTGCCAGAGTGGCATATTTGGCTCAATTATAAAGCAGGTTTAACAGTTAAAAATGTTTCCATCAGCTTTTATGTGCGCTTTCCTGTGTACACCTCCCACCTCCGCCAAGACTGGGGTTCTCAAAAGAGCCTAAAAGAGTTAGGCCTCCAAATTCAATTTATTTTTCAGAGTGGCGAAGTGCCTAATTCCTTGATGCTGATTTGGAAATCCTGATTGAAATGTCTAATTTGCAAAGTCTGGACCAAATAGACAATATTTCACAGAAATCTTAATGTCCAATTACTATGCTCCCCACTTTGAGAACCCATCCCATCATACTTGACCAATGTGGCCAACCCTTACTGGGGTATGTTGTCTCACTGAGGGGGGCTAAGTACAGCAGGACCTCTCAGTCATGCCACTCAATCATCCCGCAGAGAGGAGAGAACTCCTTTGAGCTAAGCAAGCTGGTTGCATCAGGACTGATGTTTATGCCGTCTGTGTTGCAAACAGCAGGAACTCCCCAGAGTCAGCTGATAGAAAAACACCCTCAGAAATGGCATCAGCGGAGACACAACCTTCTCCTGAAAAGGGTACTAATATGAAACTGAAGGTAGGACAAGAAGGAATCAGTTCAAATTGCATCAAGGCAGATTTAGGTTAGATATTAGGAAAAACTTTGTAACTCTTAAGGGTAGTTATGCAGGTTACTAAGAGAGGTTGTGGAATCCTCATTTTCAGAGTTTTTTAAGAATAGGCTAGGGATGATCTAGGTTTACTTGGTCCTGCGTCAATATTGGGGACTGGACTAGATGACCTCTTGAGGTCCCTTCCAGCCCTACCTTTCTATGAGGAGGCAACCACACCCCATCAACAGAGGGAGAAGAACGTCGTCCAAGTGAGATCTCGGCACCTGCTCATCCCATCAGGGGGACCCAGATCTCTTTACTGAGAGAACCACATTTCTGGGGAGAAACAAGAGAGAAGAACTTGAACCCTGGTCACCAAATCCTGAGAGATCCAAGCTAGACTGGAGACTGAATATCCTGTGGTTGAAGGTGAGTGTTATCCTCATGCTGCTGCTCCCACGCACTAAGATAGAACCTACCTTGCAGTGTTGTCAAAGGGCTGTGCAATCAGTGGTGATTCAGTCTCGCCTTCCCCCAGAGATGCCAGTCAGTGTTAATATTGCCATGTAACCGATGGGGGGACTGAGGCAGAGAGAGGGGAAATGTCTTCCTATTGCTCACCATCACTGGCGGAACCTGGAACAGAATTCTAGAATCTAGAGACAAGAAAGGAAAACTCTGTCCCCTCCAGCCCACCTCTGTGCCCGGACTGGCCCCAATAATACATTCATTAATGTCTGTTCCACTTTAATTTAAATAACCCAATCAATGAAGAACAGATCCCAGGTCCATTTATCCCAGTCTCCTGTCTCTGACAGGGGCAGCCCCAGAGACTGCAGAGGACTGTGTAACAACGCTGCAGTAACACCTGTGGAATGATCTGCCCCCCACATCAGATCTCATCCTGATCTCTAATAGCTACAGGTGGGCTTAACCCTTAACTCCAAGGTGTAAGATCCTTTCCAGAACTGTTGTTAAACTCAGGATAGAATCACAGAAAAGTAGGGCTGCAGGGGCCTTTGAGAGGAACTTAGTTCCTCCCCCAGTGCTGAGTCAGGGACCGAAGACCATCCCAGGAAGGTGTTTGTCCAACCTGTTCTACAAACTTCCAGTGATGGGGATTCCACAGCTTACCTTGGTAACTTCTTCCAATGTTGAACCACCTTATCAATAGGTTTTCTTTCCCAAATATCTAACCTAAATGTCTCTTGCTGCAGAGCAAGCTCTGACTTCTTATCCTACCTTCAGTCGATGTGGAGAACAATTGATCACCATCCCCTTTATAATCGTCCTTGACATATTTGTAGACTCTCAGATCCCTGACAGTCTTCTTTTTTCAATGCAAGAAAACATTTCATGCATCCAAGAAAGTGGATATTCACCCATGAAAGCTCATGTTCCAATTCTTCTGTTAGTCTATAAGGTGCCACAGGACTCTTTGCTGCTTTTACAGATTCAGACTAACACGGCTATGCCTCTGATATTTAAACTTCTTGGTTTTTTTCCTCTTTTTTTTCCTGTTTACCACTGAGTGCAATAAAATGAATAGTGATGTTTTCCCCCAATCTTCCCCTGTTTTTATTCTTTTTTTTTCTTTTTGCCATGCAATACATTTAAAAAGAAATCCTCAATTTTTTTAAAAATTACTGATTGGCAAAAAGACTTTCATTTTTCCTTTTAACTCTCAGTAACTTGTTCAAAGTTGTGGAAGTTCAGAGTTGGAAATGGAAACAAAAAAGATAAAAAGGAATTGTGAACAAAAAATAAAATACTTCAGACATGATGGATGGCATATTTTCTGGATCATGTAAGTTTATATCTCTTGTAAATGACAGCTTTCCTAGGGTAGATGACAATGGGGATTTTGATCATTCATTGTCAGAATGTCACTAAGCATTTTGAATCAACAATATTCCTTGCTAGAGAAATCCAAAAGTTAATATGTGATGATCACAAAGCGGCATAAAAACTGATCTACACGGTACAATATAAATGAAATCAAACAATGACTACCTAAAAACGCTAAAGAGGAGGGCCTTGGACTGGCACAACCACATTCATAGAGAGTTGGTTTCTGTCAGGGTCAAAGGAAGTTTCTGAAGTCCAAACAAGCTGATTCTCAGCCAGAAAAATTGTGGGGTGTATCTTACGAGCCCAAATGAGTCTGTCGGAATCCAGTGCCAACACCTTCATTTGCCAGACTCCTCCTGCTGAACTGGTTTCCTCACTGCACACCACTAGTGTCAATCTTTAGAGCTGAATGAAGGAAGCAAGGCTTAATCTGTTGTTAATCAGACAAATTAGGGTCTTTACACAAATCTGAGCTTGCCTTAGTAGCACATTTGCGTGTCAGTTTTTCTCACTCACTCTCAGATGTCATCAGCCTCACTCCCAGCTTATCAGCCTATGTGCTCAGCCCAGTATTTGGCCGGGTGACATGAAGGAGAGGGAGCATTTGAACATTAATGCTTTTAAATTAATAATGCGATAGTGATGTTTAACAAATGCCATTCTTCTTGTATTGTAAAGTTTGATTCATTTCCGCCATGACAGACATGGAACAGGGAAATCAAACCTCCCTCACAGAATTCATCCTTCTGGGATTTGGGACTGTCCCCAAACTGCAGATTTTTCTCTTTCTGCTGTTCCTTGTGATTTACATTGTGACCATGGCCGGGAACATCCTCATTGTTGTGCTAGTTGTGACTGATCAGCACCTTCACACCCCCATGTACTTCTTCCTGGGGAACTTGTCCTGCTTGGAGACCTGCTACACCACCACCATCCTGCCAAGGATGATGTCCAGTCTCCTGACTGGGGACAGAACCATTTCTATTGGTAGCTGCATCACACAATTTTACTTTGCTAGTTTCCTTGCAGCCACCGAGTGTTATCTCCTAGCAGTGATGTCTTATGATCGGTATCTAGCGATATGCAAACCACTGCAATATGCAACCATTATGAATGGTAGTTTCTGCCTCCAGCTAGCAGCTGGGTCTTGGATAAATGGACTTCTAGCTCTTATCATAATATTTTCTCTTATGTTACAATTAACTTTCTGTGGTGCCAATGAAATTGATCATTTCTTCTGTGAATCTACACAAATAATAAATCTCTACTGTAATGATATCTACCAGGTGGAGCTTGTAATCACCATTGTGGCTGCTTTATTTACCCTGCTCCCATTTGCTTTAACTGTCACATCCTACGTTTGTATCATCTCCACCATCCTGCGAATCCCTTCCACCTCTGGGAGGCAAAAGGCATTTTCTACTTGCTCCTCTCACCTCATTGTGGTGACAATTTTCTATGGGACCCTGATCATTGTGTATCTGCTACCAAAACCCAACACACTCAGAGACCTCAACAAAGTGTTCTCTGTCTTCTACACAATTCTAACTCCTATGGCCAATCCCTTCATATACAGCCTGATAAACAAAGAGGTGAAAGAGGATCTGAGAAAAATTGTCAGTAAATGTATAGATTTTATAAGAATTCAGAAATGCGACTGTATTTTTTGAAAGACAAAATGATGAGTGTAGCTGATTTACATTTTAAAGCTCAGAGGTTGTGTGGCTCTTATTTCATTCTAGGTCTTTAGTAGTATGAAGTTGTAATGCTTTATTTTCCTTGCTAAAAGTGGGTAGATAATGTTTGGTGAATTCCATAGACTAAGAAAAGTAAAATAATGACTTAGGGCTGGATCCAGAAAGGGACTTAGGCATTGCAAGGCCTAACTTCTAGGAATCCACACTCAGGCTGGTGGGATCAGGGCGCATGTCTACATTGAAATAAAAAGGCCCATGGCAAGGCTGTTGCTGGCCCAGGTCAGCTGACTTGGGCTCGTGGGGCTTGGGCCGCAGGGCTAAAAATGGCAGTGTGAATGTTTGGGCTCGGACTGGAGCCCAGGCTCTGAAACCCTGTGATGCAATTAGATCTCAGGGCCCAGGCTGCAGTTGAAGCTCAGACACCTACACAGCTACATTTAGCCCCTCTGCCCAAGCCCTGCGAGCTCGAGTCAAATAACCTAGGCTCTGAGAATCGATGCCATGGGATTTTTATTACAGTGTAGATGAACTAATACAGTTTAAGGCCAGAAGGGATGGCCAGATCAACTAGTCCAACAGCGCACAGTGAACCTGTGGAACTCCTTTCCTGAGGAGGTTGTGGAGGCTAGGACTATAACAGGGTTTAAAAGAGAACTGGATAATTTCATGGAGGTTAAATCCATTAATGGTTATTAGCCAAGATGGATAAGGAATTGTCTCCCTTGCCTCTGTTTGTCAGGGGGGTGATGGATGGCAGAAGAGACATCAGTCGATCATTACGTGTTAGGTTCACTTACTCCAGGGCATCTGGCATTGGCAACTGTCAGTAGATAAGATACTGGGCTGGATGGACCTTTGGTCTGACCCAGTACGGCCATTCTTATGTTCTTGTGTTCTCCCTGTATAGCACAGGACACTGGAACACCTCCCCTTCCCTGCCCCACACCCACACACTAAATCCAAGAACCAAAAGGAGACCAAAGTATCACAGCCCTCAGGAGACGAGACTATGATGTGCCCAAGAAGGTCCAATTTTGATCATTGAGTCCGATCTCCTGCACAACTAGACTTGGGAGGATTTGATGTTTATCAATAAATGTCAGTAAACATCAATTTTGCCACACAAATACAAACTGAGAAAAAAAAATTTCCACTGATAATAATTATAGGCAAATTAAGAAAAATGCTGCTTAAAATTTTGAGAGTCAAAATCCAGTGATTAAGACTTTTGAATTAGGCTTGTTATAAGCAAACAAATAGTAAAAAAAACAAGTATGATTTGTAGATTTAAGGATATTCATTACATATTTTGACTTGGGATGTTGAGAATTTGTGTTTTAATGGTTTATAAAGCTTTAGCTTTTTGAACCTCAATGTCTGTTTTCATTAAATACTCCCTCCCCTGTAATTTCACACAACCATGAAAATTTAAATCAATAAAAACCTAAAAAAATGTTTTAAAATAAGCATTGATATTATCCATCAAAATTATTTAGAAAAAGGAATTCTGCAAACCCTATGCACAACACAGGCCAGAGATTCCCACCCCATGATTCCTGCATTAAGCATATAGCTTCTATTGTATTTTCTAGGAAGAAATGTCCAGTCTTGACTTAAAGACTCCAAGTGATGGAGACTTGTTCCCATGGTTAGCTACTCTTCCTTTCCATTTCTTGTGACCTGGGCAGAGGAGAAAGACTGACTCAGTGAAACACCCCTATGCAAACCTTTCGCTCTAGTCCAATCAGAGGGTGCCAGCTGGTCTGCTGTAGTGGAACTCTGTTAATGGTGATGGAAAAAGGGGATACATATTCTTGGTCCCACAGAACCTTGGCTCAAGATTTTGCCTGAGGCACTGTTCTTTCACCCAATATTTTCATAAGTATTTTATTGTCCAAATTTCAGGAAGCTCATCCTTTCTTCTGTGTGGGTTGATGGGTGTGAAAATAACATAAAATATTCAATTGCAAGTTTTCCATGCAAGGTTGCACATTTGATTTCATGCATATTTTCCCCCTCCCAGAATGGGGACCAGGACACAGCTCATATGAATTATTGGTATTAAAGGTGGAACAGAAATAAAACTGGGTTTGAATCCTTTCTCTCTGTGCGTTGGGGAAGACGGGGAAGGGGTGTGTGTTATGTACAGAAACCCTGAAAGATTTATTATTGCTGCTTTCCCTTTAAGAAAAGTTTTATTTTATTTATTTTCTCAGTGGATACTTTAGCAATGTGATGATGTCAAGGTGTAAAGGCCCATCTTTCTTTTTCCATTGGAGATGTCCCTTACTGGGTCCGGAGATGTGCACTGTGAGCTTTCGCAACTCTTATTTGAAAGGTTTTGAATATTTAACAGAGAGAATTTTTCTCCACAGTGTGCTTAGGCATTTGAGCCAAAACTAAAAGTCATGATTATAGGGCTAGATGCCGGTTACCCACTTTCCAGTTCCTTTGAGAGCACCCTTGCAGGTGACATGTCTGTTGGCCTTACTTTTTCGGAGGGTGAAATTTCCCAATTTTTCCATCTTTATATGAGAACCTGGGAACACTGCCCCACACTTTTGGGTTGTGGGCACCTGTGTTTTCTCCCTTAGGAAATCTGTAACCAGTGATATCATGACCAAATGCTTATTTTATTTAGCATTTGGACCAAAGCATTAGGATAAAAGGATTTAAAAACAGCAGACTGTCTACATAAATAGTTAGCTTTCCATTTCTCTTAGAAAGCTCAAAATAGAGATTTGTGAGGTTGCAATCATCATAGAAGAGAATTTTGATTAGCAAAAGGGGTACATTGACTCAAAGATTATTTCAAACTTTTTTCTTCTGCTTTTGCCATTGCTGAGTACGACCAAATGTGACCACATATACTTGTACTAATTGCATACTCAGAACTGTATACTCAAATATTGACTTTCCCACTGCAAATGTCTTCCATGATTTTCTGATCTCCAGGTTAGAACACTGCAGAGATCTCCTCAGAATTCATCATGGAAAGGTCTTCCTCTTACAGCACAACCTGGAGAATTATTTTTTGATTTTTGCCCTAGGTTCTTCTACAATATATACTATAGCCTGTAAATATCACCTATCAAGCATAACTCCATTGCTTCAATATTTAGACTCCAGGAAAGAGGATTCATAGAAATATTGGGGTTGATAGTCCCTCGGGTTGCACCTTGTGCTGTCATCTCTTCTATTCTATTCTGAACTAGAACAGATTCTGTTCTAAACTAGAATGGATGGGTCTATTCTATTCTACAAACTGATACAGATACGTCTATTCTATTTTATGCTAAACTAGCACGGATGGGTCTATTCTATTCTACTTTTTCTATTTTAATTAGAATAGGTGGGTCTGTTCTATTCTATTAACTAGATCAGACAGGTCTAGTCTATTAACTAGAACAGATGGGTCTATTCTATTCTATTCTAGAACAGATTCTAAATTCTAGTCTAAACTAGAACACATGGATCTATTCAATCACAATCCAGTGTCGTCGTTTATCATTTAGAGTAGAAAGTGAATCTCCCTAGGCACCTCTTCTGATTGGCATTGTAAATCAATGAGAAGGGAAAGTTAATAGCATATTTATTTTCAGACCACATGAACAATGGCATTAAAGTAGAGTCAAACGTCTAACTTCTCCCGCCTCCACAAAATGGCCAAAATAAAAAAAAATAATAATTTGGAAATGCTACCATGGGTGCCTCATGGAAGCTGTAGTTTAGTTGCCTTATGATTCCATTCCTCTCTAAGTTTTGGGCTTCACAGCTGGACTACAACTGCCATGCTGCACCAGCTCACCTCAACGAGAGAGTCCATGGTGTATCATGGGAGATATAGTCTGTCCAAGGAATGTAACCCATGCAGTAGAATGGTGCATGAATCACCTGAGCTTCAACTCCCATGAGGCACTATGACTGCATTTCTGAACTTAACTGTTTTGGTTTTCAGTCAAAATATTTCAGTTTCTGATTTTTCACCAAAAAGTCAAAATTTTCCACTGAGGAAAAGAATATTTCCAACTTGCTCTACAAACAAAACTGCAGAAGGCAATTGTGGAATAACATGAGTTATTCAGTGATATGAGTGAACAGTATGCTCTTGCTGCCAAGCAGGCTAACAGCATTTTTGGCTGTATAAGTAGGGGCATTGCCAGCAGATTGAGAGACATGATCATTCTCCCTTATTTGACATTGGTGAGGCCTCGTCTGGAGTACTGTGTCCAGTTTTGGACCCCACACTACAAGAAGGATGTGGAGGAATTGGAAAGAGTCCAGTGGCGGGCAACAAAAATGATTAGGGGGCTGGAGCAAATGACTTATGAGGAGAGGCTGAGGGAACTGGGATTGCTTAGTCTGTGGAAGAGAAGAATTAGGGGGGATTTGAGAGCTGCTTTCAACTACCTGAAAGGGGGTTCCAAAGAGGATGGATCTAGACTGTTCTCATTGGTACCTGATGATAGAACAAGGAGTAATGGTCTCAAGTTGCAATGGGGGAGGTTTAGGATTGATATTAGAAAAAAACTTTTTCACTAGGAGGGTGGTGAAGCACTGGAATGGGTTACCTAGGGAGGTGGTGGAATCTCCTTCCTTAGAGGTTTTTAAGGCCCAGCTTGACAAAGCCCTTGCTGGGACAATTTAGTTGGGGATTGGCCCTGCGTTGAGCAGGGGTTTGGACTAGATGACCTCCTGAGGTCCTTTCTAACCCTGATATTATATGATTCTATGCAGAAAATCTCCATTCACCCTGTACGGTAAGAAGTTGGTTTAATATGGAATGAGTGCTCAGAAACATTATTAACTGATCATTTGGAACAGTAGGGATCAGAAGATATTCGCTATATTCCTTTCTCACCCAAATCATCCATTGTCCAAGACTGGTGAGGAATTATTTACTATAGTTTGGTACCCAATTTTGCTCATGAGCTGGAAGGCCTAAGGCCAGATTTTTAAAGGTATTTAGATGTCTAGTGGTATTTTCAAAAGCACCTCCCATTGAAAACAGTGAGTTTTGAAAATCTCACTAGGCACCTACATATCTTTAAAAATCTGGCCCCAGTGGCCTCACTAGAGTGTTTGGAAGGCAGGAAATGTCTGGGTTGGATTCTCATCTCTTCTCTTGAATTACTTTAATAATATTTTTCCCTCCTCTCAGGGCCTCAAATATAATGGTAAAGGTTTTATAGAAAGGGTATAATACTTGCCTAACATTGTACAGCATCGTCAGCTCTACAGACGAAAGGAGGAATATTGCTATCCCTAGTTTTCTGATGAGGAACCTTAAACGGCAACTTTTCCACACATTTGGTGCTAAGCACTGGCACCTAAATAGCTGCTGAAAGGCCTAAATAAACAAAGCCTGATTTTCAAAGTTGTCAAGCTCATCAGCGTCCATTTATGAAGTCTGCACATTTTGGCTATAAGCTTTATGCCCTAGTTCTCCACTTCTGTAATGTGAATACTGTTTTCCCCCATGACCTCTGAATTTATCTATTTGATACTCACTGAAGTTGTAGTTTTCGAAGGGGCTTAGGGGAGTTAGGTGCCAATTCCCTTTGGAAGTCTGAGCACCGGGCATATAACTCACTTAGAACCCTACGTAATTCTCAGTGGGAGTGACCAATTTTGGTAATAACACAGAGGCAGCAGTAGGGGTTGATATGCACTGAGCTCCTGGAGGCACTGAGTCTCAGTAGGGAAGTCCGCATAATAAACTTCACTGTGCAATGCTCCATAAACATGTGGGCTCATTCTCTTCTCACTCACCTCCGTGCAAATCAGGAGTAATACAACTGCTATAAGTGGGGCTGATTCCCCTCTTATTTGTCATGATGTAAATCAGGAGTAACTCCACTGGAGTTGGTGGGGCTGATTCCCTTCTTGCTCACCCAACTGTCAATCTGGAGTAACTCCATTAAAGTCAAAGGGCCAAATCTACTTCTCACTTATGCTGCTGTAAATTAGAAGTAACTCTAGTGAAGTCATCACAGTTACACTTGTGTAGAACTTTTATAAGTGAGAGGAGCAACAGACCTATCTCACAGAGCTAGAAGGAACCCTGAAATGTCATTGAGTCCAGCCCCCTGCCTTCAGTGGCAGGATCAAGTACTGATTTTGCCCCAGATCCCTAAGTGGCTCCCTCAAGGATTGAATTTAGAATCCTGTGTTTAGCAGGCCAGTGCTCAAACTACTGAGCCATTCCTCTCCCTTATGGTGTGTGGAGTGGAAATTGCTTCTTTTTGACTCCTGTGAACAATTTCCTCACACCATGAAGGTTGATTACCTGGATAATGTGATTATAATCTCTGATTCTCCTCCCACTTACACTACTGTTGCATTGATTCTTTCCACATTAACACCAGTGTAATTCTACTGACTCAGTGGCCTTACCCTGGACTCCAGTGGGTGTAGCTGAGAGTAGAACCTGATCCTCCATGTGTGACTGGTAGTTGAAATATTCTCCATTCATGAGGAAAGGAAACTGCTCATATAACACCCACTCTAGATTTATTTCCAGCTGCGCAGCTGTTACCAATCATATTACTTTTACACACCTTCATACAGTGGGCACAAATCATAAGTATCTGTGATTTTATACTGATGTAACCTCACTAAAATCCATGCAGCAAGGTGTTGACACATAGCCAGTAAGATCAAAGTCCACTCTGAATGTTAATCTTCACATGGTCACCCAAGGAGGGTAGCTATTATGATCCCCATTTTGCAGAAGGGGAAGGTTACACGGAAAATTATTCTCATTTCTCATTTCTAGAAACCCATGAAAGTGTCCATGGCCTCAGCCCTGCTACCCGGGGCAGCTGGCACATGCCAGCTGTGGGTGTCTAATTGCAGTGTACACATACCTTTAGTGGCCATCAAATAGTCATCAGTCATTTGGCTAAGACCCATTTAAATTCATTCCTCAAAGTATTAGGGACAACAGTTCCCAACCAACATGGTCTGGCATGTTGCATATGACGACATCAGTTCTAATACACTATATAGCCTTGATCTCTGTACGTGTTTATATACAGGCAGGGCACTTCTATACAGATTAACTATAAGCTTGCTAGTTTGACATCTGTAGTATGTAAGGTCTTGGGAAAAATTTTGAAGGAGAAAGTAGTTAAGGACATTGAGGTCAATGGTAATTGGGACAAAATACAATATGGTTTGACAAAAGGTCTTGGTAATCCATCGATCCGATGATGACAAATCTGAACAAATCACCTGTTGTTGGTCTCATGGTGTGCCCTCTCATGGTTATACAAGTCAATTCTAGAGGTGCACATTTGGCTGCAGATGGTGCATGGGAAGTTCGCAGTCGGTGGGTTGTGCGCTGCTGGTGCTCTGTGACGTCATTTGCATGCCTCTTGTAGATGCCAGCAGTGGTCTTCCTCAAAGGCAATGGAGGTATTCCTGACTGTTGCACATCACTGTGTTCTGTCGCTGGCGGCGTCCTCAAGGCCCCTGGGTTTGACACTGCTGTACTGCAGATTGGCTTTGATGGTGTCCTTGTAATGTTTTCGTGGATGACCTATATACCAGCATACCTGGGAAAGGCTCACCATAGAGAGCTAGGGGGGATTCTGTTCGCATCCATGCGCTGACGTGACCAGTCCAACGTAGCTGTGACTTCATGATCATCATTTTGATGCTTGTCTCTGGATTCTCTCGAGATTTCAAGATTGGCATTTGTCTTGCCAGCGGATCTTCATATGTTGTGGAGGCAATGCATGTGGAATGCTTCAACTGTCTGATGAGACGCCTATGTAGAGTCCATGTCTCACACCAGTACAAAAGAGATGAAAGAACAACAGCTCTGTACACAAGCTGTTTTGTTGACATCCGGATGTTGTGGTGGTTTAAACTTTGACACACAGATAGCCAAGTGCCTGGCTTGCTTTGGATATTCGTGCATTGATCTCATTATCCAGTGATCCATCACTGGATATGACACTACCCAGGATATAAAGTTCTCCACTACTTTAAGCTGAGTGCCATCAATGGAGATACTTGGGACAGAAGCATTTGATCCAGGTACAGGTTGATGGAGAACTTCTGTCTTTCCGAGGCTGACAGTTAGTCTGAAGAGTTGCGAGGCCTCAGCAAACTTGTTGACAATGTGCTGAAGATCATTTTCAGTATGAGCCATGAGGCACAGCCGTCAGCAAAGAATGCCTCAAGAAGGAGTTTCTGCACTGTCTTAGTCTTTGCATTCAGGTGACGGAGGTCAAAACATGAACCATCGTGCTGGTATTTCAACATATACCTCGATCCAGATCTTTCATTGCATGGTTGAGGACGCATGTAAAGAACAGGTTAGATAAGACAGGAGCGAGAACACATACTTGTTTCACGCCATTGGTGATGTTGAAGGAGGCAGATGTGGCTCCATCAGACAATACTTCGCCTGTCATGCTGTCATGAAAAAGTCAGATAATCTGGACAAATTTCTTGGGCGCCAAGTCGTGTTAGAATAGTCCAAAGGTCTGTTGACGGTATCGAATGCCTTTGTCAGATCTTGAAGACAGCATACAGGTCCATGTTCTGTTCAATGCACTTCTCTTGTATTTGTCTGACAGCAAACACCATGTCGATTGTGCTCACCAGGTCAAAAACCACATTGATTTCAGGTAGATTTGCCTCGGAAATACTGGCTATTAGGTGGTTCAAGATGATGCGGGCAATGATTTTCTCTCCAACGGAGAGAGGGATATGCCTCTATAATTTCCACATTTGCTTTGCTGCCTTTGCTCTTGAAAAGAGAGATAATAGTAGCGTCGCAGAGGTCCTGTGGTATGTTTTCATCTTCCCAGTGCTGATGATCACGCTGTGTAACGCTGCTAGTGCTGTTGAACCTGCTGCTTTGTATATCTCTGCTGGTATCTCATCTTTTCCAGACTTTTCCTGAACTCATCTGGCTAACAGCTTTCTTAATCTCATCTATAGTGGGCAGAATCAAGATCTGTCAGAGCAGGTTGTTGTGAAATTTCATTGAGGAAGTTATTATTCACAGTTGATGGTCTATTGAGAGGTTGCTAAAGTTTCTCGCCATCTTTTGTTGATGCCTCTTTATCTTTAATCAGCGTTTGCTGTCTGATGAGAGCAGTGGGTGGTCCTTATTTTGAAGTTCCATAGAACTTTAATAGCAGTGAAGAACATCTTGAGTTGTGGGTCTCAGCATAGTGCTTGATTTCTTTGGCTTGCTCTCCCCAGTTGTCTTGTATCTGATGGAGGTCTTTTCTGTGTTTTGCTCTGAAGGTACTTGAAATGTCCCGTTTGGAGACTGAGAAGGGATCATTCTGCCATCGATGAAGGCTTTCTCTTTACTTCCAGAGCTGAGTATATTTCTTCTTTGTTCTCATAAACAACAGTCCTGATGTGTTTTTCTTTGGTCCAAGAGATTTATTGCTGTGTCAGTCACCATCTGCTTGAACTGGTCCCACTTTTTGGTTGCAGTACGATCAGTTGTCCGTGGATGTCAGTTGTCATCAAGACTCTTCTGAAAGTTGTTGAAACATTGAGCATCCTTCGTTTGGCTATGTTGAAAGCAGGTCGCACGTGCTTAGGGCGTTTGTGCCGAGAAGGAGTGATGTACAGTTGGAGAGATGTCCTGACTAATCTGTGGTCTGTCCAGCACTCTGCGCCTCCCTTACTCTGGTGTCATTATGTCTCAGATGTCTTGCCTTCTGACAATGGCATAATCTATCAGATGCCATTGTCAGACCTAGGGTGGACCTAGGGTGCATCCACTTGTTTTGTATTTATCCGCTTGTCGGAACAGATGTCGGTAATGGTCAGGTCATTTTCAGAACAAAGGCCAAAAGGAGTAGTCCACTGCTGTTCATTTGCCTCACCCTGTGGCCGGTTACTCCTTTCCAGTTTTCGTTGTCAGCCCGACTCGGGCTTTGAAATCTCTAAGTAGGAGTAGTTTGTTTGTTACAGGTGGCCTTGATCAGTCTGTTGAGATCTTCATAGACTTGTTCCTCTGACTTGTCAGAGCATGTTAGAGTGGGTGCATATGCACTAATGATGTAGCATGACATTTGGCATTAATGGGAAGCGTAGTTTCCAAAAAACTAGTTTACAAAAGGTAGATTGTGCCAAACCAACCTGATCTCCTTCTTTGAGAAGTAACAGATTTTTAGACAAAGGAAACACAGTGGATCTAATTTACCTCGATTTCAGTAAGGCATTTCATACATCCCACATGGGAATTAGTAGTTTAAATTGGAAAAGATGAGGATCAATATCAAAATTGAAAGGTGGATAAGGAACTGGTTAAAGGGAGACTACAATGGATTGTACTGAAAGGTGAACTGTCAGGCTGGAAGGAGGTTACTAGTGGAGTTCCTCAGGGATCGTGTTTGGGACCATCTTATTTAATCTTTTATACTGACCTTGCACAAAGTGGAATGTACTAATAAAGTTTGCAGATGACACAAAGCTGGGAAGTATTGCTAGCACACAGAAGGACCGGGATATCCTACAGGAAGATCTGGATGACTTGTAAACCGGAGTAATATATAGGATGAAATTAATAGTGAAAAGTGCAAGGTCATGCATTTAGGGATTATTAACAAGAATTTAGTTATAAATTGGGGACACATCAGCTGGAAGTAAAGGAGGAGAGAGGACATCGGAGTATTGATTGATCACAGATGACTATGAGCCACCAATGTGATATGGCTGTTAAAAAATCTAATATGGTTTTAGGATGCATTAGGCAAGGTATTCCAGCAAAGATAAGAAAGTGTTAGTACCGTTACAAAGGCACTGGTGAGATCTCATCTGGAATACTGTGTGCAGTTCTGGTCTCCAATGTTTAAGAAGGATGAATTCAAACTGGAACAGGTACAGAGAAGGGTTACTAGGATGATCCGAGGAATGGAAGACCTGTCTTGTGAAAGGAGCTCAAAGAGCTTGGCTTGTTTAGCCTAACCAAAGGAAGGTTGGAGGGGATATGATTGCTTTTTATAAATATATCAGAGGGATAAATATCAGGGAGGGAGAGGAATTATTTAAGCTTAGTACCAATGTGAACACAAGACAAATGGATATAAACTGGACACTAGGAAGTTTAGATTTGAAATTAGATGAAGGTTTCTAACCATTAGAGGAGTGAAGTTCTGGAACGCCTTCCAAGAGGAGTAGTGGGGCAAGACCTATCTGGCTTAAGACTAAGCTTGATTAGTTTATGGGGGGGATGATATGATGGTATAGTCTAATTTTGGCAATTAATTTGGAACTGATCTTTGATTACAGCAGGTAAGTATGCCAGTGTCTACGATGGGATGTTAGATGGGGTGGATCTGAGTTACTGCAGAGAATTCTTTCCTGGGTGCTGGCTGGTGAGTCTTGCCCACATGCTCAGGGTTTAACTGATCACCATATTTGGGGTCAGGAAGGAATTTTCCTTCAGGGCAGATTGGCAGAGGCCCTGGAGGTTTTTCGCCTTCCTCTGCAGCATGGGCCATGGGTCACTTGCTGGAGAATTCTCTGCACCTTGAAGTCTTTAAAGCACGATTTGAGGACTTCAATAACTCAGACATAGGTTAGGAGTTTGTTACAGGAGTGAGTAGGTGAGATTTTGTGGCCTGCATTGTGCAGGAGGTCAGACTAGATGATCATAATGGTCCCTTCTGACCTTACGTTTATGAATCTTTAAATAAGGTGCCTCTTCTTAATTCAGTAACTGATATATGTGTGTAAATACTCTTGTGTTAGTGCACCATTACTCTCTCCACAGAATAGAATAAATAGATCTCTTATTATAACAGTCATAATATATCTTTGATGAAATGGGAGGGCAGAGGGGAAAAGATGGATCAAAATATTTTCTCTTTAATTTTTAATTGCAATTTGTGATCTGATAAAAAAATCAATATTTTGGAATCCAAAGAATTTTGACCAGCTCCTGAGTTTTTTCTGTCTTTTGGGCCATGAGCAATCCAGTCCTCAGTTCTCCTTAAACCAAAGAAAGACCATTGGTAATATCTGAGTTAGGCATTTTTTTAAAAATGTAATGTTGTTGTAAATAAAATAACATATTTTAGCATTTTCATTAATGTGCATTTTGTTATTTAAATAAACAATAAAAATGAGCAAAGCAAAACAGTTACAATATATACAAAATAGTTACAGAAACAATGATGATGCTGATGATCTCTGTTATGAAGGTGTAAATCTGGTGCAGCTCCACGGAGACAGATTCTACTTTCATTTACACTAGTGTAAATCAGAGAAACTCCATTAGTTTTAAAGGAGTTATCTCTGGAATGACACCTATACCTCTGAGTACAGAATCTAGCCTTTAATATTTTACACTACTATAGCACTAATCATATGAGGAATGCAAAGTCATTAACCAGCTACTTCCTGGGATCTTTAATAAAGTCTGTAGAAATGGCCGCTAGCAGAAATTTATATTTTCCCAATTAATATAATAAAATCCAGTAGAACTTTATATTCATTTTCCCTATTAATTTTACAAAATCCATGTAATGAGGTGAAAATCCAGACCAAATTCTCCTCTCACTCACATCTGTTTAAACAAGGAACAGTTTTGTTGAAGCCATTGGGCCTGTTTCGAATCAGGAATAACTCCATTGTGAACCAAATAAACCTAATCTAATAACCAGTCTGCTTTATTAGACAGTTTATCCTTTTTTTAAAAAAAATTAGAACTGTTAAAAAAAACAACAAGCAAGCAGAAAATTATTTCACTGGATTTTGTTTAAATTAAAGTTTTTAAAATTTTTTTGTAAGTGTTACAAGTTCAAAGTGTTTGATGAAACTACTATCATGGGGGGAGGGGGAATGACCACTTCTCTGGTTGGTCCAAATCCCAAATATTTTTATGATTTTTTTAAAATTTATTTTCATTGAAATTTATAATTTACAACTAAAAATGCCATCAAAATGTCAGAATATAGAAAAATTTGACCAGCTCTACTTTATATTCATTCATAAAGCATTTTCCTCCACAATTTCCTTATGGCTCCTTTCACCTCCTCATTCCTCAAGCTATAGATCATGGGGTTTAAAAATGGAGTCACAATGGTATAGGACAGGGATAACAGTTTGTCAACAGGTGGAGAGTAGGTGGACTTGGGTCGTAAGTACATGAAGCTTGCTGAGCCGTAGAAGAGAGTCACCACCACTAGGTGTGAGGAGCAGGTGGAGAAGGCTTTAAGACGACCCTCAGCTGACGGCATCTTGAGGATGGTGGACAGGATGCAGACATAAGATAAAATGACCAGTAGGAATGGGACCATGATGGCAAACACAGCCATCACAATGACTTGAACCTCATTCAGGAAAGTGTCTCCACAGAGCAGCTCTAGGAGTGGCTGGATCTCGCAGAAGAAATGGTTGATAATTAAGCCACAGAACTGAGAGCTGAATGTAATGATGGTGTGCACCAGACCCACTATGGTCCCCCACACATAAGATCCCACCACTAGTTTCCTACAAACACTGCTACTCATAATGACCATATAGCACAAGGGGTTGCATATCGCCACATACCGGTCAAATGCCATTGCAGCCAGGAGGAAGCACTCTGCAATGCCGAAGAAAAGAAAGAAGAACATCTGCATAGCACATCCCTCAAAGGAAATGCCCATCTTTTCCACCAGCATGTTCTCCAGCATCTTTGGGATGATGACTGACATGTAGCAGACCTCCAAGAAGGACAAGTGAGTAAGGAAGAAATACATGGGGGTCTGAAGGGTGCGATCGGCATTTATTATCATGATAATCAGGGTGTTCACCATCAAGGTGAGGATATAGAGAGACAATAACACTATGAAGAACAAAAGATGTAGGTCATGAAACTCAGAAAACCCCAAGAGTATGAATCCACTCACAGTAGTGTGGTTCTCTAGAGACATTATCTATCTAGCTATCTGCTTACATGGCCCCCATGGTTACTGTATCCTAGAATTATCAAGTGTTCTAATTCTATCATGCTTGCTTATTAATAATATCCATTTATATGTAATAAACTGGTTTAATTCATATGACCATGTCTTCTTTTAGTAAATGTCGTCAGCTAATAGTGCAGCCTGCTACAGGGCTAACAGACTTACTCCTTTACCATAAGTTATAGGGTTTGGGATTTTGGTCCTAAATGAGAATATTTTATGTCTCCTATTAACAATGGTGTCTCTATCTAAGTGCCATGATTCATTACACACAATATGTGGGTGTTTGAGGAATACGCTGCAGTGATTTTCAGTTCACCGGATGATATTGTGTAGGATGGGTAAAGAAGGAAGAAACGATCAGCAGGAACAAAAGGAGAAGAAGGTAAGTAAATAAGTAGCAGCTGCTACAGCAAAGGGAGATGAGTGTTTCATGGCAAGTCTTAATTTTGTTTAGTGCACCTAGACAAGATGTTAATAGTTGCATTAAAAATACTATGAATGATGGACAGACAGAATATAAAGAGTATAGAGGATTTCTAAAGCTCTCTCTCTGTATATAGCTAATCTGAACAGATCAACAAATGTTCTAAAGAACACTTCACACTATCAGCCACGTTGTCAGATGTTGCTGACTTTTCATCCTCTTCCCCTTCAGTGCTCTTCAATGTTGCAGCTTTAATATCTTTCTTCAGCCTCTCAAATAAGTGTTTGAGTCTGTAGAATAAAATAAATACATTTTTGTTTTTCATTAAACAGCAGTCACTTAGAAATCCCATTTTTGATATGCACAAACTCAGCAATGATTTAGGGAGGGGAAAAAAGGATAATGGTCTAGATCCACAGGTGACGTGAATCAACATTGCTTCATTGGAGTCAAAGGGTCAGATCCCCAGCTGGCATAAATCAGACATAGCACCACTGATATCAGTGGGCCAGATCTTCAGCTGGTGTAAATGAACGTAGCTCTATTGATATCAATGGGCCAGATTCCCAGCTGGTGTAAATCTGCACAGCTTCAGTGAAATCAGTGGGGGATCCTATACCTGGAATTTTCAAGGAAGCCTAAGGGACTGAGGTTCCCATATCCCCTTTTACTACAATGAAGGTTATGTGCCTATCTCAGTTAACTTTTTAGAATCCTACTCTATAAACACAAAGGTGAGATGTTCTTACTTACTCACATGCAGCAGCCACCTTACTTTCAATGTGAGTCAGGGTGGCACAATCAAGACCCACATCACCAATGTGAGGTAGAGATGTTGAGCTTTATTCTCTCCATTATACAGACAGGCTAAGGTGTTCAGATGAATTAGCAAATTTAATTGGTTTCCCTAAGAATACATAAATTAGCAATAGAGAAAAGAACTGGAATCCTGACTCCCATTAGCCTTCTCTCACCACTACTTGCCCCAATGGTGTTTTATGTTTATTTCTCATTTTTGCAACCTTTCATCAAAACAATGAGGATGAGGTTTCAACATGGATTAGAGGATTTGGATGCACAGAACCTAATAATTGTGTATCTAAATCCCCTAGGCAGCTTTGAAAAAAATCACAGGCTATAACCTCAACTGACCTAATTAGATAACCTCTGGGTCATATTCTGCTTTAAGAGATAGTGGTGGAAATAAGGAGTAACTCCACTTAAATTAATGGAATCACACAGGTGCAAATCTGGATTAACTAGGAGGTGAATCAATTACTATCAGTTCATCTGCCATTTTATTACCCAGTCATCAGTTTTGTGAGATCCCCTTGTAAGTCTTCACAGTCTGCTTTGGACTTAACTCTCTTGAGCAGTTTTATATCATCTGCAAATTTTGCCACCTCACTGTTACCCCCTTTTCCAGATCATTTATGAGTATGTTGACTAACACTGGTCCCAGTACAGACCTCTGGGGGGCACCACTATTTACCTCTCCCCTTTGTTTCCTGTCTTTTAACCAGTTATTGGTCCATGAGGACCATCCCTCTTATCCCATGACAGCTTACGTTTCTTAAGAGCCTTTGAGGAGGGACCTCATCAAAGGCTTTCTGAAAATCTAAGTACACTGTATCCACTGGATCACTGTTATCCACAAGCTTGTTGACCCCCGCAAAGAATTCTAATAGATTGGTGAGGCGTGATTTCCCTTTACAAAAGCTGTGTTGACTTTTCCCCAACAAATCGTGTTTATCTATGTGTCTGATAATTCTTTTCTTTAATAAAGTTTCTACCAATTTGCCCAGTAGTGAAGTCAGGCTTACTGGCCTGTAATTATTGCTTGGATCACCTCTGGAACCTTTTTCAAAAATTGGTGTCACATTAGCTATCCTTGGGTAAACTGGTACAGAAGCTGATGATAGGTTAGATTCTACAGTTAGTACTTCTGCAATTTCATGTTTGAGTTCCTTCAGAACTCTTGGGTGAATGCCACCTGGTCCCGGTGACTTATTATTGTTTAATTTATCAGTTTGTTCCAAAACCTCAATCTGGGACAGTTCCTCAGATTTGTCACCTAAAAAGAATGGCTCAGGTTTCAGAATATCCCTCACATCCTCAGCCATTAAGACTGTTGCAAAGAATTCATTTATTTTCTCCACAGTGGCCTTATAGTCCTTGAGTGATCCTCTCACATCGCGATCGTCCAGTGGCCCCACTGGTTATTTAGCAGGCTTCTGGCTTCTGATGTACTTTTTTTTTTGCTGTTACTTTTTGAATCTTTGGCTAGTTGTTCTTCAAATTCTTTTTTGGCCTTCCAAATTATATTTTTACACTTCACTTGCCAGAGTTTATGCTTCTTTCTCTTTTCCTCAGTAGGATTTAACTTTCACTTTTTAAAGGATGCCTTTTAGTCTCTGCTTCTTTTACTTCGTTGTTTAGCCACGGTGGCACTTTTTTGGTCCTCTTACTATGTTCATTAATTTGGGGTATACGTTTAATTTAAGCCTCTATGATGGTGTCTTTAAAAAGTTTCCATGCAGTTTGCAGGGATTTCACCTGTTAATTTCTGTTTAACTAACTTCCTCATTTTTGTGTAATTCCTTCTTCTGAAATTAAATGCTACCATGGTGGGCTGCTGTGGTGCTCCCCCCACCTCCTCACAGGGATGTTAAATTTTAATATGTTATGGTCACTATTACAAAGCAGTTCAGCTATGTTTACCTCTTGGAGCAGAACCTGTGCTTCACTAAGGACTAAATCAAGAACTGCCTCTCCTCTTCTGGGTTCCAGGCTGAACTGCTCCAGGAAGCAGTCATTTAAAGTGTCAAAAGAAACTTTATCCCTGCACCCTTTTCTGAGGTGACATGTACCCAGTCAACATGGAGATAGCTGAAATCCCCCATTATTATTGAGGGTTTTTTTTATTTTTGTTTTTATAGCCTCTCTAATCTCCCTGAGCATTCCACAGTCACTATCACCATCCTGGCCAGGTGTTCAGTGGTTTATCCCTACTGTCATATTCTTATTATTTAAGCTTGGAATTTCTATTCATAGAGATTCTATGGTATAGTTTGGTTCATTTAAGATTTTTATGTCATTTGACACTATGCTTTCTTTCACATTTAGTGCCATTCCCCGACCAGCACAACCTGTTCTCTCCTTCCAATATATTTTTTACCCTGGTATTACTGTGTCCCATTGATTATCCTCATTCCACCAAGTTTCTGTGATGCCTATTATATCAATATTATATTAAGGCATTAGTTTGTCTGTTACGCTTCCCCTATTCATTTTGTTTCTTTACGCAGCCCTCTCATTATTGTTTCCTCTGTGGCTGCCCCTCTGGCTGTTAGAGCTGTTAGAGGGCATGCCGTTGCTCAAGGGACCCTTAAAGGTTGTTTCAAAGAGCCATTGCCTTCCAAGGGTGGCACTTGTCGTTAATTAGGGCCACATGCTGTTCAAGGTTATCTGTTATCCCTTGTTAAACCTGGGCTCGGTGTAGGTAGACATGTCAGTCGCAAGACTCTTGTTTTTTAAGGTCCTGGATGGAGTTCATATGGCTCATGTTGCTTTTGAGTCACTATTGCACATGGTCTATGAAAAAAGAAGGAAAGACTCTGCTACATTCTCTTGTTCACCCTGTTTTTTTTTTCTCTTCCCCTGCCTGGACAATCGAAGTATGGTGGGAGACTGCTAATTTGCCTTAAAACCAGATATTTCTGATCAACCGAAAGTTTCTGCATGCTGCCTGTCATCAGCCAGGTCTGGGGGTCTTCTCCGCCTCGTTTTATTTGAGCATACCCATTTTTTACCGCCCCCCGAGAAATGAATGCTGCCTGATTGAGATCTCGCTGATTATTAGAGACGCTACCTAGCTTTGATATCTTGCCTGTTACTCTGCGCTTCATTTGGCTGGTAAGATACCTCTGTGAAATCTTAACTTTTATATTATATTTAGCTGCTGCTCTGTTTCCCAGCACCCGACCTTAAGCTAAGCTTGCTCTGTATTCTTAAAACCTCTCTTAACTTCCGCGACATTTTGCTAAAATAAGCCTGCTGATGCTGAGCTGTTGCTTCCTTGCTGCCAGCTTGCAGGCCCCTCTCCCCATGTCGCTAGGTGCACCTATTATCGATAGTTTCTTAGTCATGAATATTGTTAATTGATTTTGCTATGTGTTGTTAAGTTAGGTTTTTAGAGATTGTTTGTGTTGTGCTCTGTAAGTTAGTTAAAAATTGTGCAATGGTCTGTACTTGCTATTTGTGCACTTGAGTTAGTAGATCATAGAAGATTTTGCTGTTTCTGTATAGTTGTGGTAAGTCTGTCTTCTGCTGCCCCCTGAGCTCTCCATCACCCCATACCCCTCTCTCTCGTGCTTTAACTCAGCCTGTCTGCTCTCTGTCTCTCAAGTTTGAATCTCCCTCTCTTTCCTACTCTCTCTTCCCACTATCCCCAACCTATTCCTTGCTCTCTGCCTTTCCTCTCTTTCTTTATCCCTTACCCACGTGTTCACCGATTCCTACTGCCCCAAACTCAAGTATTTCGAAGATCTAGCATAAACCCATTGATTACTTTTTTTTATCTCTACACCATAATTTACATTTTACACTCTGGAACATTTTACCCGTAATGTTAGTTGGCTATACGCTGCTTGACACACTTTACATAGAATTGTTAGCTACTGTTACATTTATTACTTCATGTTAATTGGTTACAGCTTGTATTGTACCATCTGTATGTACCCACTATTTGAAACCCCTATACTATTGCTCAAATAACCTTTGCCCAGTTTGTTCTACTTACAACAAACCCCATACCCCTCACTATTGAATTTTCCCTGTTTTTTGCATTTTCTTAATAAAGTTTATTTTGCACCCCACCTGTGTGGCAATTGCTCCCCAAGATCCCATATACCTGCTGGCAGGGACAAAGTTCACCCATCTTTTTATTTAGACTTATAGCATTTGTATATAAGCACTTTAAAAAATTGTCATTTTTTAGCTGTCTGCCATTATGTGATGTAATTGCTAGTTTTTCATCAGATTCTACTGGTATTTTATCATTGACCATTTTCTCCTCTTTACTAGGATGTAGAGAATCTAGATTAATAGATTCTCCCTTAAGGGATGTCTGAGTCCAAACCATATGCTCCTCTACATCTGTTGCCTTTCCCCCAACCCCTAGTTTAAAAACTATTCTATGACCTTTTTTGATCTTACATGCCAGCAATCTGGTTCCATTTCACTTTAGGTGAAGGCCATCCTTCCCATATAGGCTCCCCTTTTCCCATAAGGTTCCCCAGTTCCTAACTAATCTAGGACATATCACTGTGACCTTCCCACATGATACATCCTTTTAGTCTGACAGTGAACAATTGATTTCAATGGGGCCATTTTGTAGATAATTATATTACATTATATAGGTCAGGATAATACTGTGACATATCAGGGTACAATCCAGACAAATGAGTAGCTGTGTCACCCCTGCGCTCTAAGCTAGGGTGTCCTTTACAATGCTTTGCTGCTGTAGCCTCCAGCTTGGACTGCTCACAAAGAGCCTCCAGCATGCAAGTCACTCCCAGCTATGTTTGTGGCTGGCTGGTTGCAGCACACACACACTTTGGCTCTCACCAGCCTTGGTTAAATTTCAAGATGAGCCCAACACACTCCAGTCTTAGATTTCCCCCCAGAAATGTATGTCCTGCAGTACCCAGCCCTCTCCTGTACAATGCAAGTTTATACAAAGTCTGCTATTTCTTTAATAGAAATAATATGCACACAATTTAATGTGCCAAATGGAGTTTCCCAGACACTTCCATTTAAACGTACAGGATTAGATAAAACAAACAAAAAAACAAGTTTATTAGCTACAAACAGAAAGATTTTAAGTGAGTGCAAGTAATGAGGCTTAAAAGTCAGAAATGGTTACAAAAAATAAAATTAAAATGCTGCTGGTGCCTAACTTCACAAACTATATCAAAGTCAAGCAAAGTTTCTCACCATATGCGTTCATCAGTCTTAATTTACCAAATTCTCTAGGTCAGGACTTCTCCCAGAATTCAATGAAGGCTTCCTTTGTTGCTTCAGGTGAAGAGCATGTGATGAGCAGGGAAAGAGAAAGAGAGAGGTGCCTAAGGGTGTTTGTCCCTCCTTTTCATAGTGTCAGTCCCCCTCTTGAAAAACATATCCTGCTGAGATTCAGGAGACAAAGAGTCTATGTAGAAGGATGTTCCCTGCTGTTTTTTCCATTCCACCTCTTTGCACTTCCTTTGTCTCCTCTTCCTGCTTGATGACTCAGTTTAATGCTTAAATGCAAAGTAAACAGAGAACACCTTCCTTTCTTTAGGACTGACCTGTTTGTCAACTTCTGTTCGGGTAGGGCTGTGGTTTGGAATATGTTAACATCATAGAGGTAAATCTATAATTTCACGTACAATATTGCCACATATATTTTTTCAGGATGATAATGACCAGCAAATTATGAGTTCTGAAATGATCTCTTACAGGGCATACTTTGTACAGAGATTATTACAGTAGTGTGTAGGGTATGGACACAGGGGTACATTCTGTCACAACAACATTATGACAACAATTATGCGTGTAGTGAGGATTAATTGTTAATGGCTGTGATGGATAGACATTAATAATGGATAATCAGTGCTAGCTAACATGGAGAAGCTGGAATGAGCTCATGTTTTGCATAAAATTAATCTCACTTAAAAAAACAACTGGAGATTGTAGACGTGCGACTCACTCCTGCAGCACCTCCTGCTAGTGACTTCTGGGAATTAGTCATTCCAGCTCCAGAGGCCTCTGCAGGCCAGTGAGCACCTGTCCTCTGGCCCCCATGTCCTTTCTGGACCCAGTGCCCTTTAACTGGGGTGCTCCTTCTGGCAGTAGTCCCTTTCTCTTGGGGTCTCCCTCCAGGGAAACCACTCATATCCCCACCTTGCCTCAGTATCAAGCTAATGCCAGTCATCATCTAATCCATGCCCTGAGAGACTGCAGTATCAGCCTACTCATCACAGGCAAAAGGTTGGTTTGAACCTGCTGCTCTTGTCGTATCCCTGACCTTGCCTGCTCTGCACCCCCGTATTTGGCTGCCTTCTGCCACCCCCGTACCTATTAGCCCAATGCTAGGTCACAGCCTATGGCTTTCCAGGCTACAGCTCCCCAGCTCCTCTGACTTTCCCCAGCTCTGCTCCAGTTAGGTACCCTGTCTCTAGCTCCCTGTAGCCAGGCCATCTCCCTCCACCAACAGAGAGAGAGAGCTGCGTGTGCCTGCTTCTCTGCCTTATAGGCCAGCTGAGTGTGTTTGGGGTGGCCCCAGCTGCAGCTACTTCCCCCAATCAGCCCAGCCTAAAAGCTGCTTTCTCCAGCTAAGCCCCTCCCAGGGCTTTTTAACCCCCAGGGCAGGAGCAGGGTCCACCCCCCTACACAGTATATATTTTTCACCAGGGAAACTCAAGAAACCTTTCCACCTAAAAA